>NC_092356.1:16549527-16789649 GCF_963676685.1 Mytilus edulis | reverse complement strand
ATTTTACTTTTGAGACCAAAAATGTAACTTTTACAGGAGACTTGTTTTTTGTTTTGTTTTTTTTAGTTAAATGTTAAGCCCCCAAGTCAAATCAAAGACTTAAAAACTGGTACTCCAAAAGGAAAAGATTGGTGACCCACTGTGGGCATTTGTCTTGGTGAACTAGCACCTTAAAAGTCCAGCTAACCCACAGGACAGCTGGCTAGTACAAGCAGACAGGTATTTTTAATACCATTTGGCATTTTTAAACTTTGGCTTTTTTCATTTGGCTTTTTTTTATGTGGATTTTTATACCATTTGGCATTTTTCATTTATGTTTTTTCATCAACACACCCAAAACACTTCAAAGTTTAGAGTTAGATATATACTTTTGGCCGTCATAATGTTTATCAATCAAAATAGCATTCTATTTTCAAATTTACATTACACAATTTGGCTTTCTGTAACTATGGCTGTTAATCTTTTGTACGAATGCTATGATGACCATTATGTGTAGAAAATAAGACTACATTTCTAAAAGTGGCTCAGGATCATATATTTATGTTTGATATCAATCAGTTCAAAATTTCTTTCATATTTCTAAAATTTAAGTTCTTCCATATCTGGTACATTTTATAATATTGTATTCCTCTACTAATCCAATTTTCTCATAGGGATTTAACACGACGAAGAAGGGGTATAGGTGGTACTATGTAGGTGGTTAAGGGTGTTACAAAAAGTTGAAAGTGAAAGAAAGGGAGGGAGAAAAATAAAGTGATGGAGAGGGTGAGGGTATATGATTGTGAGTGGAATATAGAGAGGGAGGGAATCTGTGAGAGAATATGATTTCATAGTAAGGACAGGATGTACTGTACTGGAAGTGCACTTTTCTATTTTGTCTCATGTAGTTTCTGTTTTCTTCATCAATTTGATAACTTTAAATATTGAAATTGCTGCCGTTTAAAACTTCACAGGTTAACAGCCTTTCTTGTTACTGTTTATGTGCTGCTTTTATATAAACATTGTAGCACTTCTCAGTGACTAGATAGAGTTGTAGCTTTTCATCAAATTAAGCAGGAGCTTCTGTACAGTTCATTTTGGAATGATGCCAAGTGCTGATAGCATGATACTTCTGTTGGTTTTTCCAAGTTGAGAACATTTCTTGTCTTTCTATGAATTGAACTAATAATTACACATGATTAAGCTTTCTTTTTTTGCAACATTTTATTCATCAACACGACCAAAACACTTCAAAATTAAGAATTAAAAATACATTTTTGCAGTTGTCTTCTCTTTGGTTGGGTTGTTGTCTCTTTGACACTCTAGTACACTAATTGATCATGTTTATGTCACCAATAAAGATTTGATACTAGAATCACATGTTGCTAAATTTTCAATAAGTGATCATTATCCAGTTTGTTTAACTAGAAAAGAAAAACATTCCTCTTATATCAAAAAAAATATTCATACTACCATTTCTTACAGAAATTTTAAAAAATTCAATGAGATAATTTTTCTAAGTGACTTAGCTATTGCACCTTTTGATAAAATTGAACATGAAAGTCACCCAAATACATGTATTCAGATGTGGTATGACATATTTAATGCAGTTCTAGATAAACATGCACCAATTGTTACTAAAAGAGTTAAAAGAGACAGACAACCTGAATGGTTCAATAATGAAATTGCAAATGCCAGAAAAATGAGAGACAAATACCATAAATTAGGAATGTGGTCCGAGTTCAAATTTTGGCGAAACAGGACAAAACACATAATCGATGAATCAAAAAGAAATTTTTATTCAAAGATGGTATAAGATTCAAAAGCTTCTAAAGATTTGTGGAAATGTATTCGAAGTCTTAACCCATCCCAACAAGAAAAGCCATATAAACTTTTAAATGAAGATGGTGTTAAAACTAATAATGTCAGTGACATTTGTAATGTTTTTAATAAGTTTTTTACATCTTGTGTTGAAAACCTGAGGACTGACAGATGTATGAGCAAAACTCATGATTATGCAAAATTAAATCAATTTGTACAAAAGAGAACAAGTAAAATTTTCAATTCCACCAGTCACAATAAATGGTCTATTTAATGAGATGATCAAACTTGACATTTATAAATCCACCGGATCTGATAACATAGGACCAAAAATTTTAAAATTGAGTGCTCCTTTCATAACGTCATCTTTAACTTACATTTTTAACAGAATAATAGATACAAGTACATTACCCAGTGTACTAAAGAATGCAAGAGTAACCCCTGTTTTTAAAGCTGGTGAAAAATTCATGGCAACAAATTATAGACCAATTTCTGTACTTCCCGTTTTATCAAAACTTTTAGAAAAGCATGTTTCAAAACATTTGTATGACTACCTAAAAAAAAAGATCTTTTACACCCAGCACAGTCTGGGTTTCGACAAGAACACTCTTGCCAAACTGCCCTTATCAATATCATAGATAAATGGATACAGGATATGAATGATGGTAATATCAACTTAGCAGTCCTGTTGGATTTTAAGAAAGCTTTTGATGTAGTAGATCATGATATTCTCTGTAAAAAACTTGAAATTTATGGATTTGATAATACTGCTGTTTCTTTTTTTTAAATCATATTTGAATGAAAGAACTCAACAAGTACAAATTGGTAATGCTCATTCTGAAAAACTTTATATCAAGTATGGTGTCCCCCAAGGCTCCATATTAGGCCCCCTTCTGTTTATATTATACATAAACGATCCTCCTATTTATATGCAAAATTGTTGCACTGATTTATATGCCGATGATTCAACTTTACATCTTTCTGGTAATTGTTATCAAACTCTACAGTCAAAGGTACAAGAAGATTTACATGGTGTAGAGGAATGGTGCAATGATAACAATATGTTCATCAATAAAAATAAAACAAAATATATGATTATTGGAATGAAGCAAAGAGCAATGCCACATTAAAATGAGAGTTGTTTAACTATTAACAATCAAGTGATACAATCTTCCACATGTGAAAGTCTTTTAGGCATTAAAATTGACCCTTCCCTCACATGAACAAACCAAATTGATGTGATCTGCTCAAAAATATCATCTAGACTATATCTACTATTAAAGATTAAAAAATTTCTAAATCTAAACTGCAGAAAATTATTCTATAATGGTTATATCTTGCCACTAATTGATTATTGTTGTATAGTGTGGAGTAGTTGTAGCAGTGAGGGTTTAAAAAGGATATTAAAATTACAAAAGAGGGCTGCTAGATTAATACTAGAAACAGACCAATTCGCTCCTTCTGCACCCTTATTCAAACATTTAAACTGGATGACAGTTGAACAGAGAATAAAATATCATAAGTTAGTGATGACATTTAAGTGCATTAAAAATGATGCCCCATCATATCTTACTAACAAGTTTCATTATGTTTCAGACAGAAATCCATACCCCTTGAGTTGTTCAAGGAAACCTCATACTCCCTAAACCAAAAACAGAATCGTTCAAAAAATCTTTTATGTATTCTGGACCATTCTTGTGGAATAATTTGCCAATACCGTTAAGAAATATTACAAATGTTAATTCTTTCAAATACAAAATAACAGATCATTTATTGAAATCAACCTAGCTATATCAATAATATTAAAAACTGATCATGTCATCATGTTTATTTTTTTTCATCACATTTTATCAAGTTGTATTAAACATTATTATCATACTTGACTTTTTTTACTAATGTATGCAATGTATATGTTTGCATTTTGTTTGATTTCTCATGATGATGGCCTCAGGGAAGATTAATTATATAGCTAACTGTGTAACCCTCTTAAAATAAAGTATTGTTGTTGTTGTTATTGACACATTCTCCATTACCATTCTCATTTTATTCTCAAATTTATTGGGGGAGGGGGGGGGTCAATATACAACAGCATAGCAGGGGCGGATCCAGCCATTTTAAAAAGGGGGGGGTTCCTAGCCGAGGACAAAGGGGGGGTTCCAACTACATGTCTCCATTCAAATGCATTGATCGTCCAAAAAAAAGGGGGGTTCCAACCCCCGGAACCCCCCCTCTGGATCCGCGCCTGCATAGTGTATTGCCAAAATCAAAAATGCGCTCGGCAAAGCAATTTATTTTAAATACAACCGGAAACTTCATGTGACAATGGTTGAATTTAGTCAAGTGAATCCCTGTTTAATGACGTAATTTATGTGTGATTATAACCAATGTATATATAAAGCAAATCAAAAATACACCATTTGGTGGTGTGCCTGACAGGTGCAGAACATCTTGAGTAAGTAGAAGGTAAAAAGTGACATTCTTGGTATCAGTATTGGATTTGACTAGAACTTGTTAATTATTGGTAATGTTTACAAGTATGTGGAAAACAAATGGGCCTGGATTGGTGCAATTTTTATCAATCCCCTATGTCCTTTATAAGTTATATATAAAGTTGAATTCTTTGATTTGTCTTTGATTCATCGTGCTGACTAACAAATTGGACCTTGTTATTTTAGTATCATGGTGTTTTAAACATGTGGGGTCAGCGCTTATTCTCATAGATACTAAATTCTTGCTTCTAGACATCATCTTTTACCTTGAATATCTGAGTATATATTTCTTCTTGATAAACTTCTTGGAATGTTCATTGATAGAATAATAAATGTTGTGCTAAAAAAGAGGCAAAAGATACCAGATGGACATTCAAAGTCGAAAAATAAACTTACAATGCCATGGCTAAAATAGAAAAGAAAAGACCAACAAACAACAGCTCACAAAATAGAAAACTAAAGACTGAGCTACACAAACTCTGCTATTTGTTTGTCTACCAGTTGTCTGGAAGTGATATCTATCTATATTCAAAGCAGAAAGTACCTAATCAATTGGCAAAATCAACAGCTTAAACACATCAAATGAATGAATAACTACTGTCATATTCCTGACTTGCTACAGACATTTTCTTATGTAGAAAATGGTGGATTAAACTTGGTTTTATAGCTACCTAAACCTTTTGCTTGTATGCCAGTCACATACAATTCCATTATATTGACAACCCAGTCACACAAGGGTCCTGATTGCATGAACTCAATTTCTACTCTCCGAAATTCTTAACAATTACAATTAGTATACAACTAACATACATATAGGGATGTACAAAAGTAAATAAATCTGTCCCAGCAAAGAATTTAAAATTACAGAGACCCATTAGCATAATCTTTTATTCATATTTATTATAAAAAATAACAAAAATACATCTTAAAAGTTTTTAATTATTTTTGCATAGATCTAAACTAGAATTCTTTCATTGCATTGTCAATGTTACATTGTACATGTAGTTGCATTTTGCGTTTTTAGTGTTAGACTAAACAAAAGCAAAGGAATTCTGGTAATATTGGACAATATCAAGAATGTTGGAACTATGTACTACCATACAATAATAAGACAACTAACAAATTAAAAAGGTATAATTAACATTCTACCCTAGAATGCATAAATTTCATGTCTTTCCAAAGATTACCAAAGATTTTGTAATTCCATTCTGGTCTTTTCAAAAATCTTGAAGACAATTTTCTTACAAATACCTTTACATGAAACCCTGAGTAAATAATAAATATATTAATTGTATATATATTTGGTAAAAACAAAATTGATAGATTGTAAAGTTAATACATAAAATGGCATTTACTGTGGATTCATCAATAAAACTGAGGTTCTAATTTTCATTGATAGATATATTGGTAATCATACCATGAAAAAAAAAATTGTATCTCCTTAAGGGAAGAACTGTCCTCAGACGTCAAACAGTAATTTTTGGCCCGGATACCGTCAAATTTCGTTAACATTGTATCATGATTCATCAAAGATTGTGATTGTGAAAGTATCCTTATCTTGATTCGTCAGATGTCTCAATTTGTTATCTGTTACCTTATTTTTGGAAAAATTTATCATGAGTCTTCAAAATCAGTTGATTTTTTATCATTATAAAGAAAGTGTACAGTTTATCTTCATGCACAAAAAATTACCATTAATGTCATTTGGCAAGATATTTCTCTGTTATTTGTGATGAAGGTATCCCCATTACAAGCCTCATATCTTGGTTACACATTTGATTATTATCACAGATATTAACAACCAGATTTTCACATTGTTCTTCCAGTCAACTGTCACTACGACTTATGATAATCAAATTTATTTAAATAATCACTGAAAATCACTCTATATCTTCACACTTGTAGGTAGCTTTCCATACACTATAATTTACATTTGGACAGCTCTGCTTGTGGTCCTTTCCATTCTTCGTCTAAAAAAGTAATAAATTCAAAGTATATTCTTAAATCTTGAAAAAAAATAAAAGGTGCTCTCTACAATTACATTTATATATACATTTACAAACATGGCAGAACGTAAATAAAACAACTAAAAAGGTTTTTTTTCCTGTGAATTCTTGCTTATACTATTTCAGTATAAATACTATTTTACTCTACAATTCCCATCCCTGTCTGGCAATATAAATTTTGGAGTAAAAGATTGTGAACACTACATGACCTAATTTGGTATATACATGTACATATCTTTTCAGTGGTTGTCTTATTTCATACCTTCAAGTTGGGTACTTATAAAGTGAGAAACGGAATCGAAACGAAACGAAACGAAATATAACGAAACGAAACGAAATACAACGAAACGCAACGAAATACAACGAAACGAAACGAAATATAACGAAACGAAACGAAATGTAAAAATGAAGAAACGAAACCCTCTTCAAAAGCATCAAATATATTGCCCCTCCCCAGCCCTTTTAGTTCAAAAGAAATTTTCCTCAATCATAATACAAATACTTCAAAATAAAACTATTATATAGAAAAGATATTTTCAAATTCAATTATACAAATGTCATGTATAAAGAAGTCTTTTCAACGACCCTGTAATTGGGCAGGTCCATGATTTCAATACGGGTGGTGTAAAAGGGATTGAATTTGCCGTGCAGAAAGAGTCACGAACACAACATTTAAATGGTGACGCCCCTCACAAGAAAAAATGATCTCCCCTTTCTCAAGTTTCTCCGATTTACCGAATTTAATAATGCTATGTAAGTACTTATATTCGAAAAAAATTATTAGGACAGGAACTTGTTTTTCCCCAATAGTACCGACCGTGCAAGGGCTTTATAGCCAGTCAAAGTAGTTAAAAACTCCCGTAGTACCCAATAGTTCTCCGTTTCTGATATAAAGGCAAAAAGATTTTTTTCAACGGCTTTTTATAGTTCGTTCCTATATTGGACGGTCTTCAACAATGAGCAAAGCCCGTACCGCATAGTCAGCTATAAAATGCCCCGAAATGACAAATGTAAAACCATTCAAACGAGAAAACTAACGGCCTAATTAATGTACAAAAAATTAACGAAAAAAAACCAAATACAATGTATGTAACACAGCAACAAACGGCAACCACTGAATTACAGGCTCCTGACTTGGGACAGGCACATACATGTACATATACACATACATGCATACTGTGGCGGGGTAAACATGTTAGCGGGATCCCAACCCTCCCCTAACGTGGGACAGTGATGTAACAGTAAAATATAGGAACGAACTATAAAAATCAATTGAAAAGGGCTTAACTCATCAGATGGATACAAATAGAAATACATAGACAAAAACCAGAGTGGAATCGTTTTCGAAATTCTTGCACAAAACAGGGTAAAACATTCATATCTTATTATATTAAATGTTCTCGTCCTGAATATTTATTTAACTTGCCACTGGACGTTAAAGACCATTTATATACATTAACCCTCAAACCCCTAAAATACTCTTAAAATAAATCATTTTTTTATTCACAATTTATTATGACCTGGGCTATTGAAATATTTTGCCATTATGGTCTATAAAGATATCAGATATCAGCTGGTTAGCTACTAAAAATTGCAATGACTCAACATCAAAATGTTTTTAAGTTCTGTTTCCTTAACTACTAACACTGTCGAAATAAATTTTAAAATGTACATGTATAAGGGTACTTACATTTTCTTTTCCTTCTCATTGGGCTCCATTTTGCGTAATAACGGTTGAATAAAAAATATTCCTTTTATATATACCCGGCTGGAGCCCGTGCAACATCTGGTGCTGAATGCGTTTTAGAAAACTTCAAAGACCTTTGATTTTTTTTCTCACGCTCACAACTTACCCATATATAAACTCAGGCATGATAAAGGGAGCCGACAGGATGAAAGACAATGCCTTTAAAAAGTATTTTTGGAACATCAAAGTGTTATATTGTACGTCAGAACGGGTAGCACGTCCATACGGGGTTGTAGAAAAGTATGCAGTCTTTCAATAAACAATAAATTAATTTACAATCCTCAATTAAGAGATCAAAGGAGTTTTTCTTTTCATCTTACATACTGTTTTAGCGTGGTTGTAACAATGATAACTACATCAACAGCACCACACAATTGCATAACATAAGGGTCAGATTCATTTCGTTGTATTTCGTTTCTTCATTTTTTCATTTCGTTTCGTTTCGTTATATTTCGTTTCGTTTCGTTGTATTTCGTTGCGTTTCGTTGTATTTCGTTTCGTTTCGTTATATTTCGTTTCGTTTCGTTTCGATTCCTTTTCTCACTTTATAAGTACCCCTTCAAGTTTTGGTATTTGGAGAATTTGATATTGGTTGCAGATTTGTTAGTTTTGGGAATTATTCGTAATTTTCTGCACTCAGGACACTTTAAAGCTTGGCATATTGTTTAAACACCTGTCTATTGTTTAAGACTTATTGCCCTCCAAAATTATATGTGTCTTTGAGGTATTTCTCCACTTATCCTTTCATTCATTTATATATATATATGGTTTGTTTATCTCAGTTCTTCATAATCATGATTTTTAAAATCATGACGTCAAATTTTCTTGCTTTCCTCTGAAATTCCTATTGTGACTTCTTTTTGCAGGTTGTTCGAAAAGAAGGATTAAGATTGTATGCATATCATTTAAAAATCATTAGAGAAACAGATTCCACCACCAAATCTTGAGCTATACAATATTTATCCACTCATGACAGGTAAATTTAAATTATTTAAAACGCTCAACAAGCCTCACGTTTTAAATTTGAAAATTTAACTGTCTCGAATGGATAATTATATTATCACTAGGGATGGCAACGAGTTCTCGAGTACTCGGGTACTCAATCGGAATACCGAGTACTCAAGTACAGTTTTAGTACTCGGATACTCGTTTGCCTGTTATACATCTTGAGATATTATGTTCTCTTCACATTTCCACTCCCTTTAGTTCCGTTGAAATATCACATTCGTAAAACTTAATAAAACAATTAAGAGCATACATATGTTTATCATGAGGTTTCTATTTGTTATAGTAGCAAAGTTCTTTTCTTCCAAGGGAATGTTTTCGTGTGCACTACTTGTAACAAAAAATCAAAGAGCTGAATAGCTCTGAGGGGAAAGACGGCCCTTGTTTCTATTTCATTTTTTTGGGGGGTTGGGGTTGGGGTGGGGTTATCTTTTGATAGTCTTCATATAAAGAATGAAAAAAAGAACAGCTAGAACATGTGGAAGGTTGACACTATTGGAATCAATTGTTTAATGTAATTTCGTTTCTTTAGTTTAGAATTCAATTTAGACCAATGGAAGAGATCTGCATCTTCTAAATCTAAACATTCAATCAAAGTTGATAGTTAATTATCTAAAATTCAACTAGTTGAATTCAGTCATTTAACAACAACTACAATTATTTTTGAAATCTTAATAGTGTACGACTGAACTGTAGGCTAGGGCCATTTTCCATTTTTATGATTATCATAGTACTCTTAAAATTTGTTTCTTAAGAAAGTTAGGACTGAAAAATCTATTCAGTTTTAAATTTCCATTGATAAAGTTCCCAGTTATATCTCTCATCACAGGGATACAGGTACTAATAAAAATAACAATATGATTGATGTAAACTGTGTGAAGCTTGTTTCCAAATCCTGCATTTTGAAATATTTGTAAAATTTCATGAATAAATAGGTTTAAACCACAAAATGCAACATTTGTAATTTTTTTGTAACTATTACAATGATTATGTTGGTACACAAAATTTAGTTTTAATGAAAGACTACTTATCATATACTAAATGTCACATTTTAAGTGTTTATTTTAGTGGATAATTAGCTCATAAATTGAGGTGCTCCTAAATTGGAGGAAGATTCTCAAAACAGAGTTTTACAGAAAAAAATTGAAAAGATCGTTTCTGTCCCCGATCTCATGTAGCCCCTCGGACTTCCTCAGTGTTTCTTTGAAAGTTGTTGACCTACAAATTAAAGTATTGCATGTTGATGTTTAAATCATCTACAGCAAACATCATTATGTTTAAATTCAATAAATACTATTTTTTAATAAGTGCACAATCTTTGAGAATGATTTAAATAACCAGTGAAGGATATCCCTGCTTATGCGTAGTGTGGCATTCCAACAATGACGTCACTATAAAATATAATGTAGGTTGGATATATTTAGAATATCTCGTCATACTGATTTTTCCGGATTGTAAAAGAAACGTAAATAGTGTAAAGGAGAGCTTGATATACGATAATTTCGAGAGAAACAGAAAGGAAATGTGTAAAAAAGTATTTAAAGTCAATTTATTCATTTGTGTCTCCCCATCTCATCATTCTTAGTAAGATTTGTTGGGGGGTTTTCCACACTATAAAAACAAAATGAATGATGTGAGGGAATGTCACTCTGGTCAACCCCATTGGAGATTGACGGCTTGAAGCCGTCTTCCCCAAAAATGGAAAGTCAACCAGTCTTTCGTCTGAAATGGTTGACCATATCATATTATTAAACAAGAACAAAATCAGAGTGACCTGCGGTAAACCATACGCAACTGATTGGAGACATTTTTGACGGTGTTTTTACACAGATTAATATTTTCATGGATTACTAATTAACTCATCACACAAGCCGTAAAACTTATCTTTGTTTGTTAATCAAGACTTCTATGTATTTAAACGTGATTGGTATGCGATTTACATTTAAATCAATTTGATTACACAGTATTTGAAATTTAACTATAATTGTTTAATTTACAATTAAAAGATAGGCCAATATATGAGAGCGGCATTCAAACTCAAAAGTCGAAAAACTGCTGACAACGTCGTGGCTAAAAAAAAAGAAAATCAGACAAACGAATGGTGCCAAATAAAACCAAACAACACAAAACAAGTAAGACTGAGAGGCACGAAAAAGCACAAGTAATTTGTAGACCAATATTCCTGATGACAAGTTAATGGACAAGTCGTATCATAAAAAATACCAATTTCCCAGAAACACTGTGTCGGACTTTATATTCAAATTTTTTTTTTTATTTTATTGAAATTTGGTTCATGAACACGTACACAAACAAAGATTGGTATTATGATAGATATGATATTTTTAGAAATGGCGGTTGGTAATTCATTGTTAAATTGACACAAACAAAAAACAGAAGAGCAAGCTATGTTTGTAAATAGTTTGACTTATGGTTATGAAAGGTAATAACAAAAGCACTGCATCCCACCTTAAATCTAAACTTTTTAATAGACGTTTGAGATTCATCCGAGTACTCGCGAGTACTCGAGTATCTTGACCGAGTATCCGAGTCAGTAAATGGTTTCATTATACATCAGGATGAAATGGAAACTACCAGAAATCTTTTTATTTCTTTTTCTATATAATAAAATATGAATTACAGAACATAAATTACCTAATAACATGGCAAGAATTGGGAATCTATCTGATCCAAACACTAACTCTGGTTTGTTATTTACATGAGCTATTATTGTTGGTGCACCAAATGTCTGGAAAAAAAAACAACATGTAAAAGATAATCTGATCCAATTCAGCTTTTATTTTCATGTGTGAAAGTGACTGTTGTTAGAAAATAAAAGCATGTCAAATAAGCATGCATTTTTGTTTAGGTACTTTTTTTCTGTTAAACTAATAGGATAGGTGAAAAAAAGGTAATATCGAAATAAAAAAAGAACTAAATTACAGAAATCACTTAAATTTTACAATAGTTTAGTTTAAGTACAGCTTTTTCGAAAAACATAATAAAAAATATAGGTCACCGATGAGTTAAAAAAGATATTTCAATTTTAATGCAAAAAATGGCATGTTTTCACCAAAGGGAGATAATTTGGAGCTTTTTCAATGATATAAACATTTTAAAAGTCGTTTGGGGCCTAAACGAATTGATTTTTTTTGTCCTTAAGGGTTATGTATTTCTTTGTTTTAGTCAATACCCTCAGGTACTATCAGTGGCAGAAAATTTGCACAACTAAAGGTGGTATTAAACACTATGACTAAAAAATTATTTTGACGCATTTAAGCGAGCCGCTGGTCTAAAACAATTTTTATTTTAAATATAGGATTTCGCTTTTTTTTCTATACATAAACTTTATCCTATACTTAATGGAAAAATTAAATAAAATTTTGGGGTCACCGTTAATTTAAGCTCACAATGTGCCTTTGAAAGAAGCATGCATTTTTGTTAAGGTACTTTTTTCTGTTGAATTAATAGGAGAAAAAAAGGTAAAATCGTAATAAAAAAAGAACTAAATTACAGAAATCGCTTAAATTTTACAGTAGTTTAGTTTAAGTACGGTTCATTTGAAAAAAAATAATAAAAAATATAGGTCACTGATGAATTAAAAAAGTTATTTCAATTTTATGCAAAAAAATTGCACTTTTTCACCAAAGGGAGACACTAAGGAGCTTTTTCAGTGTTATAAACATTTTAAAGTCATCTGGGGCTAAAACAAATTGATTTTTTTTGTCAATTTTTGTACCATATCATAAAGTAACAACTAATAGTGTAATAAATAAAATTTGTAATGAAAAAACAAATGTTTCAATTTTTTTGCTGATTTTTTTGTACCCTCGAGTCTCCTTAATTTACATAGAATGTTGACTAAATATTTACTTTGATCGGCTTTAACAAAAATGTAAAAATTTGAAAAAACTTAAACCACACATGTTATCGGAATAATTTCACTGGATATATAGCAGTTTGACACACAATGATTTTGTTCTTTGAGAAGCTTCATATTTCCTTAACAATAGAACATGATTAAAAGTTCAGCTGATTTTTACAGAGTTATCTCCCTGTAGTGTTATGTACCACCTTAAAATGAATTTAAAACCATGTTCTATATTAGAGCATTACTAGGACAATGTGATTATATGCACTGGTGCCCTGTTGCTTGTTTCACAATAATGTAAACTGGACAATAATTTCTGAGTTTACAGTATAAGGGGCAATAAAAGAAACCATACCCCATAATTTAAAGCTTCTGTTGTGTTTTTCTTCAATCTGTTTTTCACATCATCATCTTTTATTCTAGCTAAAGCATTCTTAGCAATCTCTTCACTTATTCCAACTTTCTTGGCTGCCTGTTTGAATGAAATTATATTGAAATATAAATTAGGGTAGCACTATTTAAACAACCCTATGACATGTGTAACCAGACATTCCAGTTAAAATTGCAGTGTCTGGGACTCAAACCCAGGAACTCTATATTCCAAGGCAGGTCTTTGACAGTTAAGGCTAAAGAATTTCTTCTTTGTTCAACCACTATCTACCATATATGTACTAAGGTAAGCAATCATGTCACACATGTATTGTGTCCCTTTGTAATCAGGAACTCCATCATTGTTGTCTTTGCTCATATGCAAGTATTTTGTGTTATGAATATTTCATGCCATATCTTTGATAATCTCTATTACATGTATTAAATATATTCAAATCACTTATTTGTCATCTTTAAGATGTCCTAAGTCTAAATCTGTTGGGTGTTTCCTAATTGATAATTTATTCTGGGAAAACGTTTTTTCTTCACTGGTTGTGATTAGCTTCGTAAACTGCCAGTGTCTTGGAATGGTACTTATTTGTCTTTTGGTCTTTTTTTATTTTGTACCGCATGCAGATCTGATGAGTCTTTCCATTTCAAACTGATTTTTACACTTTATTATGGAATGCTTTAACAGGCTAGCACTTACAGACATGTTTAAATCTACAATAAACATTAAATTATTTAAATTAAGAGTTTATTAAGAATTCTAGAAAATGGAAAGGTTTAGACCATGGGATGTTACTCCAGTGTTGTCATTAGTTTTCTTCTTAAAAAAAGGCTTTCCATTGGCCAAAAACTATTTTGTGATCATGTATGTATGGTTACACACCTGTGATCATGTATGTATAGTCACACCACTGTGATCATGTTATGTATGTGTGGTTAAACCCGTGATCATGTATTTATTTGTCACAACACTGTGATTATGTATGTATGGTTACACACCTGTGATCATGTATGTATGGTCACACCACTGTGATCATGTTATGTATGTGTGATTAAACCCGTGATCATGTATGTATGGTCACAACACTGTGATCATGTATGTATGGTTACAACACTCAAGCATTGTGGTTTTCAAACTAGTTTATGTAATGGTCAATGTGCTGTTACCATTCTGGAAAAGTTAAATTATTGTTGTCATTTTATGATTATCAATGTTGTGTTACCATTCTGGAATAGTCAATCTAAGGATACTTTTGAAAGATCAATTAAATGATAATTAACACTACATTGACCATTCTGGAATGGTAACACTACATTGACCATTCTGGAATGGTAACACTACATTGACCATTCTGGAATGGTAACACTACATTGACCATTCTGGAATGGTAACACTACATCGACCATTCTGGAATGGTAACACTACATTGACCATTCTGGAATGGTAACACTACATCGACCATTCTGGAATGGTAACACTACATTGACCATTCTGGAATGGTAACACTACATCGACCATTCTGGAATGGTAACACTACATTGACCATTCTGGAATGGTAACACTACACTACATTGACCATTCTGGAATGGTAACACTACATTGACCATTCTGGCATGGTAACACTACATCGACCATTCTGGAATGGTAACACTACATCGACCATTCTGGAATGGTAACACTTCATTGAACATTATCAAAAACAATACTTTGAACAATGATTGCATTTTTTGTAGATCCAGATTGGTAGTACAATAAAATGAAGGTGATAATAGAACCTTAAGATATGTAAATTAATAATCCATCACTGAAAACTTTAAACTAAGCATACTGCTCCAATTAGAAGACCATAGATTCCATTGACAACGTCAGCAAATGAGCCAGATGTAAATTTATTAAACTATGTCACCTACTATAGAAGCCAATACAGAGGTAACCTTTAAGATAAAAATTGATTATATTACTTTTCATTTTGATTGTCATTTTTTTCACTTTAATGTTTACATATATGTAGTTAACTTTTTCAACTACAAATTCTAAATGAGGATGAAGAAATGTGTCAGTGTTATGGAGGTAGACTGATTTTATCAGTCTAAATAATTTTCTGAAGATTAAATTTCAGTGGATAATAAAAATATTCTGACAGATATGTGACCCAACCATAAGTCATATATTGAGTCTGTTACTTTAAGTGCATTTCCAAAACCGAGATACTTAATACATTAGCACCATTTTTTGTTTATTACAGTTTGACCTGACTACACTCCTGACTTATTTTTAATTACAGATAGAACAGCAAACAAGCATATACTTTCTTCCTGGAATTGATCAAGTTTGTTTTTGCTCATTGTTGAAGGATGACCTATAGTTTTTAAATTCTATGACATCTGTTGTCTGGGGGAGAGTTGTCTAATTAGCAATCTTACCACATCTTAATTCAGTTCACCTGCATCAGATTAACTATTTGACTTATAGTGGGAAAGGGCAGTTCTATAAAAAGTATACTGGGAACCCAATGAATGAAAAATTAAATTTACCACTTTGAATGGGTGACAATTTCATATTGTAGACAACTATCAATACTAGATCCAATCTGCCCACATCTAAATTTTCATTTTTACACAACTAAAACAAATACAGGAATTTAAATCACCTTCTATGGATTGCTACTTTATTTTCAATGTGCTTTTCATGAATACTAAGTGTCTTTTAATAGTACAGCTGCTATGAAGTGTTTGTGGTAAATGATGAGTTTTTTTCGTAACAGATGTTGCTGTTTTATTGACTCCTTTCCCACATCACCTTTTATTCATATAATCATCATTTATTTATGATTGCAAATTATGGTTGGTAACTTTAATTACTTCTAGGCTCTTTTAAATAATAAGTTGCTATTCATAAACTTTTTTAAAATAATAAAGTGCATTCTATCTGTTAAAATAAATATTTTATTCAATATCTGTCAATTGCATCCTTGACAGATTTTGGTAGGTATCCATTGTTGGTTAATTGGAAACCACTTTTCCAAATTTGGTCCCGTGTTACTGTTTCAATGAACGGCTCCCTCTTTCCTCTTTGTCCTGAAATAGGCATTGTGCATGGAGACCAGCTTGTCGACTTACTGCCCTTATACCATAGTATATGTATATTGTGACCACAAATTGAAATTACTTTTCCAATTTGTGGCCACTCATCGCTGTACTTTTCCAGATTTGTTAAAACAAAATCATCTGCCTTGAGACCTTCCTCCATTATGATTGGTTGAGACTTGGCAGGCTTTGTTTTCTTCCCAAGGATAACCTAAAAAAGATGAGCAACCAGTTGAAGTGCATGGTTGATACATTTATTATAAGATAATAAAAAATATGAATATTTGTAATATCTGTTTGATTAAATGTACTTGATATGTTTTATTTTTTAATGAATATCTATTGAGTTGTCAAAATCTACTGTACATGTATTAACCAAATAATCAAAAAGAATGGTATAATGCATGATGTATACAGATTTGACCCTGATTTAAGTTCAATGGTAAGAGGTAAAAAATGTTTAAGTTATCATAAAGACATGTGAGAAAGTTAAATAGAACTATTTGTGTCAAAGTTTTATTCGAAAACGATGATTTTTTCATCCTAAATAGGTCAAAAGTAAGTGAATTTGAGGAAATTTGACAAAATTGTCCAGATTTTAACCAAATTTAGGACCAGTAAACATAGAGTGCAGGTGTCAAGAAACTAGATATTCAAGGTTTAACATGTAAAATGTCATTACAAACTCTTTTTTCAAAAAATCAATTTTGTCTACATATGTGCTTTAGGTTTCTTGTCCAAAAACATAAAATTTACTAATTTTTATTGATTTTTCATGGACAATAAAAATGAGTACTGTTTATGACGTCATCAGCAGAACACAAGAACTTCAATTTTCAACAAAAAGGCATCGTTTGTACCTTGTCACTATTTTAGCTATTATTCATTGTGATAGTGGTCAATAAATCCAAATTTGAAATTTAGTGTAAAAAAGAGAGCTATTTAAGGGCCTTATCAAAACTACTCCTTTTGTATATATTTATTTCCAGTTCGTGTACCAACAAAGTAAAATAAAGTGTCATGATATTCATATATTTCATATGTAATATTCATTTATTGCAAACTATAGCAATGTTGAGGAACTTATGAAGAGTTCAACTTACAGGTGGCATGACATCTCTGTTTACTACTATCTCTGGCACTGAAAATGTTGTTATATCAGGAAGTGGTCTTTGCGCCACAAATCGGGCCAATTCAAATAGTTTAAAACTCGAGTCATCATCTTCATATTCCAGTTCTGCAAACATTAAATATTTGAAATAAATTTCACATAACTAGTTTAAATTTGATGTACCAAAAATAGGCATACAATTACTACTTTTAAAAAGTATGGGTGTCCTTCTCATTCTTCGATTTAAAAAAAACAAGAATATAAGTTCCAGATTTTCAAAAATTTTGATGCAGGAATACAGCTGATGAATGTGAATAAGCATTTAAAAGAACTAATTTATAGGATTATAATTCATAAATATTCATATCTTTACATGCAAAGATTACCTTTTGCTCTATTTTGATTGTTTTTGAATTTACATTTTAAGGGAAGGTAACTCTAAAATAGTGCATTTTCTGAAGGAAATTTCCTGGAATTTTGCTATTATTTTAGCTGGAAAAACACCTGGTTACCCTGCCTTTTTTTTTAAATATTCTCAGAGCATTTTATTCTTGTATTTTGTTTTACAATTCTATTATTTAGTTTAGCTTATGTTCACATAATGATGTTTTTTTCGTGTATAAGCAATACAAAATGTGTCATTTTGTCACAACCTGTAGCATGAGAAAATGCCTGTTAACCTATCATTTTTATTATTTTTTTATTAGATATAAAAATTTACCATGAACTTATACATTCAAATAGCAAACATCCTTGGAAGCAAGTTAGAATTTCTTTTCAGCTCTGTTTTACTCAAATAAAGGAAAATATAAGGAAAATGAAATTCTAAATAAAAGACAACAGTCATAAACTGCAGGTCTACAAATAGTTTGTGCATAAATAATAATAACTCTGAATAACCAGGCCTTACCTTCATTATGTTTTTCCTGGAAAAATCTCTCCCACCATATCATATCTTTTTTATCTATAAATTTCCTTGCTCCCAAGATTGAGCTTTCCACTTTGTCTAAATCTTGGAAATTAGGTTGTAAAAGTTTTGGTTGAGTAGTGGGCAGCCTTAATAGGGGATATCTATCACTGCCCTCACATTCTCTCCAAGCCTATAATTAAAATTAAAACATGAAAAGTAATCATCAATTATTTTAAGCTGACAATTATAATACCAGTGAAAGATATTTCATAGTTCTATTAAATTACAGTAAAAGGCTTTCGAGCCTAATGAATGACAAAGAAACATTTTAAATTGTGAACTTTATTTTTTTTAGCGGCTATTTATAGACCACATCTAATTTTTTTAATTTATTTTATGTATAACCAATTGACAGTTTCCACCTTGGAAATTAAATTTAAAATTGATAAATAGTAATTCATCCAAGAAAGAATACCAAATTATCTCAAATATGAATTGAATTTATGCGTGACACAAAACAAGTCACAAAATTTTTAAATGCCTTGTATATATAAAATAAAGGACTTTTTGTTCTTGATACTGACTTTATCACTGTTAAATATCTGGTGAGCCTGAAGGAAAAAGATCGAAGTAAATATTCCAGGATCTAGTGAATAATATATTAACAATGTATTACCTTTGTAGTTGTCCATTCTTTGAAGACCATTTTTGTTTTGCCATTTTCTAGTTTGAACTTATAGACATGGTGTCTAGAATGCCCACTCATTGGTGCAAGGTAGGGAGTAATCCATTCAGAATAATTATATACTTGGCACGTTTTGATACTGGTTGGTTTGGGGTTATAGCAGTTTTGAAATCCATTCATTAGTGAATCCATGGTTTTACAACTATTGTGGTTTAACCAAATGGAAAACCTAAAATTGAAAAAAATTATAAAGAATTCAAAATGAGCCATGTATATATAACATACGAAGTAGGTCTGGAGTCTTTTTCTTGTACATGTTGGAAAAACATCTAGTTTGAATTAATTTCACACCTATCATTCAATATAAAACAGAAACCCTAAAAAATGTGAATTTTAAAAAGTTAAAGTGTCTTAGAACAGATTTAAAATTGTATAAAAAAGTCATTTGAAAGTCAAGTGGAGATAATTATATTTATTAACCAACCAAAAGTGCATTATTGCCAAATGTGACTTCATTAAAAACTACATATTTTCTGTAATGGCCCTGTTTTTTTGTGTAATGG
Source organism: Mytilus edulis (assembly GCF_963676685.1). Taxonomy (NCBI): domain Eukaryota; kingdom Metazoa; phylum Mollusca; class Bivalvia; order Mytilida; family Mytilidae; genus Mytilus; species Mytilus edulis. The sequence goes on along the minus strand of NC_092356.1, from coordinate 16,770,000 downwards.
CCCTGTTTTTCTGTAATGGCCCTGTTTTTTCTGCAATGGCCCTGTTTTTCTGTAATGGCCCTGTTTTTTTGTGTAATGGCCCTGTTTTTCTGTAATGGCCCTGTATTAATGCCCAGTTTGTTTGTATTAAGCCCTGTTAGGGTTTTTAATAAAGTTAATAAAACTAAGTTGTAAAGAGTATAATACCTTTTTGTATTTTATTTAATTTTGTAACAAGCAACCAACATTAAAGAACCATATAAAGGGATCACTGTTCATCCTGTTTTTTAACACATATCTCTTTCAACTTAATATCTTGGATATTTGGTATATTTAAAGCTTTATAATGGTGAAGTGCAAATTATTTTGTTCAAACTAAACTGTCATTAAAAGAGTAAGATAGTACATCAAGTTAGCAGCAACACATACACTTTTGTTCAGTTGGTTAATAAATGTATTAAGAAATGGGTGTTTTTATAATGGCCCTGTTATATGTCCTCGACCATTATTACAGACCTTGGACATATAACAGACCCATTATAAAAACACCCATTCATTAATACTATAGTAATTTGATAGGAAAGTCTGTGTTTTGTTGTTTTGTCTGCAAATAATATTCATGGCTAGCTTTTATTAATTGATAGATTAGTAGTAACCTATATCTACCAGATACTCTGCAGGGCGCAGCTTTATACGACTGCAGATGTCTAACCCTGAACAGTTGGGGCTAGTAAAGACACAACATTCAAACTGGATACAGCTCTGAATTTGGATTGTGATTAAATAGTTGACACAGCATAGGTTTCTGACACAGAATGAATGTGGTCTAATGAACTTAAAATGTTTTTTTTTGCTTTGAGCAATTCAGTATGCTGTTGAATAGTGTTAAACTTTGGAATATAAGTTTCATTGTATTATGCAGTCAATTGAATGAATAATATGAACTATAACGTGGACATCTTTGATACAGATGAGGAAGTGTAGCTAGGTGTTACAGATGTTAACAAAGATGAACATCTACATTTATGTTAGTTGATATGTCTTGTATATGCCTTACTTGTTAACTCACACATCATGTGACCTTTACAGTCATGACTTTAAAAAGTTTTAAAAAAAATATATACTTTTCAACTCTTATGTATAGATTATACTTTACCTTGAAAACATTTGATCTATGTCTTCATGAGTGTGGCCCACCATAAGGAAACTTAATTTTATTTTCCTGAATACCTTCAGTTCCACTAAGAAGGCCAGGAAAGACATCAGATATCTGAAAAAATTGTTTGATGCTAAATAATAGACATAAAAACTTCAAAAGGTTAACATTTTTTTAGGTAGTCAATAAAGTATGATCGTCACTGTCCCCCATTTATGACAAATTCTGGATTCCCAATTGTTTTAAGAACTAAGAAGATTGAATATTTACAATATGCTTGTTGAAATATTGTTTAAAAATCAAACAGCTCAAAAATTTTCATAACTATGAATCCTGGAATTATTTAAAGCAGTTAATTATTACAAAATCAGTTTCATTTCTATGAAATAGGTACATCAAAAGAAGACAATGGGGAATTTTAGAGATTTCTATTTGTTCATTGCATTTGTCACTATTCTTAATATAATAATCATACCGGTTTTTGTTCTCCCTCCCACAGTTATCCATCTGAAGGTATAGCACTTCAGGTAACGAGTCCTTCATCATGAACAGAATATTCATTAAAGTTGAAACGGTTAAGTTACTGCCATGAGGCCATTGAAATATGTCAAAAAATCCATAAGCACCTATCCCATGGACAATGGCACCAAGAAGATGGGTTTTAAGCTTCCACATTCCGTCTGCAAACTTTGGTGTTGCTGTGAAATGTGGAATCATAGTCTTTGCTTGGTCCATTGCGTCCATGATAATAGATAGGTACTTATCAGGATTCCTCCTGGCCTTCATGGCATGTTTGTAGTACTTTTCTCTTTCAGATCTGAAATATAAAATTAATAGAAATAAAAACATAAAATGTTACACTAGTAATTTTGGGGCCCTTTATAACTTGTTGTTCGGTTAGCCTGGGGTCCTGGTTAATCTTGTTGCAACGCACAGCTAGTTTGGGCCCGGATGCCAGGCTAGTTGTTTGGTGTTAGCCAAGGCTTAGTGTTGAAGCCCGTACATTGACCTATAATGGTTCATTTTTTTAAACTGTTATTTGGATGGAGAGTTGTCTCATTGGCACTCACACCACATCTTCCTATAACTATATAAAGAAATAAAATGCTTTACTCCTTCATGAATTGGGCAATAACCCCCAAACTCAATCCTGGGCTTTCCTTTTGTGATATGGAACCTTGTGGTACAATATAAGACAGATTCATACACTTACATACAAGTTATTGCCCAGAAATTACAAAAATGTTAGTTTTTGGTCCCTCTTCAATTCCTAAAGTGTAAGCACCATAACCCCTTAAATGAATACAAACCTTCTACTTGAGGTATAAGACATTGTGGAACAATTTCAGAGCAATCAAAATATTTATAATTATACACAAGTTATTATCCTGTTTTGGGCCCCCAATTCCTAAACTTTTTGGACCATCATCCCCAAAATCAACCCCAACCTTCATTTTGTGGTATGAACCTTCTTATAATATTTCAAATAAGATCCATTAATGTCAACTAAAGTTGTTTTCCATAAACCAATGATATTGTTTTGTGGTAATAAGCATTGTGTGTAAGCTTCATGGCATTTGGTTGAGACTAACTAAAGTTGGAGATTGGAAACAAGAATTTAATATTTTTTCCATGTGTAAATGGGCATAACTTCAGAACAGATGAAACCAATGTTTACCAAATTTCAAACTTGATCAGTGGTTTGTGTTAAAAAACATTTGTGTATAAGTTCCATAATTTTAGGTTGATGCAAACTGAAGTTAGAGAACTAATGTGAAAAGATTGGTTAGCAGGAATCAAGAAGCTATTCACTTTTTTTATTTTTGTTTCTGTTTATTTATCTATTTAATTATCTATTTATTTATTATTATTATTTTTTTTTTTTTTTTGGGGGGGGGGGGATATTTAATATTTGGTGCTTTAAATCTGTATACCTAATAAATTTAATTAGGAGTACCTATGATAAGATATTTCAAAGAATGAACAGTAACTTACTTCTGTTGTTTAAGATGTGTATCACGTTGCTGCATCAGCTGCTTCCGTACCTCCTTATTCCTTGTAGATTCTATTTCATTTTTCAGAAGAACACAAGTATTACATTCTGAAAATCTTGATCTCTGCAAAATATTATAAGTAAAATATCAAATGATTTGCATGAATTTGGAGATACAAATTTATCTATAATAAGAAAAAACTAATATGACGCGTTTCATAACAAATTCCCAATGACCATCATCATAAATAATCATCCATATCCCCCTTTTTCAAAAGAACATTAAGGTCCAAGTCAGTTAAATTTAACAAAAAAGTTTTAATTTTCATCTTATGTTCGCTACTCTGTTTTAAAATAACAAGCTTGTGTTTGCATATATCTTGAAATAATTTTTTATGGAAACATAGTTTGCTTGGGCAATAATGAATTTGTACATTTCTATGAATAAAATACAGTTCCAATTATAACTTCATGACTTACTCTTGGTATTGCAATATGGCGTAGTTCTGTTCTCCATACAAGAAGGAAATGAGACAGTGATATACATTGTGAAGTTGGTCCCTCCAATTCACTGACCATTGTACTGTAAACTGAAGATTTTGTTAAACAACAAGGTAGATGAAGCTGCTTACTGTCTGGCATAAAACCGGCCTAAGAGTTTGCAAAATCCTGAAGCCACGCTAGGGCAGTCAATGTTTTTGGCTCTACACTTCCTAATGGTCGTCCACTTTTCTCTGCTGTTACCTTTCCATCTATAAAAAAAAAAGTTCAAATTTTATTGCTTAATTTATATTTTTTTTTTTACATGTTTGAACCAAGTAAATAGGGTTGACATACAGACACAGTATGCTTTTTAGAATTTGTGTGTTGAAATTAATCTCATGATATTTAATAGGTGTTTATGATTATGTTTTCATACACATTTCTGAAAAAGGTAAAAAAGAGTAAAATAACATTCCTACCTAAAACCTGCTTTTGAATAGTATAAAACGTTGACTCTGGAATTCCTAAGGTAAGCCTCCATGCCTTCAGACACACATTTTTCGATCCTACAATCCATTGTCTTTCACTTCCTCTTGAACTAAAAATTGAGACATAGATTTGATTTTTGATCATAGCCATATAAACACAATATTGTGATAAATTCTTTCATTCCCATAAAAAGAAAGTAACATTTTTAAGTAATTGTTTCAATCATATGAAAGACAATTTTATTAAACTTTTTCTATCATTGCATGTTTTGTATCTATAGATTTAAAATAATATGGCCATTTTAATTATCAAAATGTTTTAGTAAAAATAAATAATAGATATACTCCCTTAAGGTGGTAACTTACACTACAGGGAGATAATTCTGTAAGAATCAGCTGACCATTTAAATCAAGTGGAATTGTTAAGGAAATATAAAATTAACAAGCCAAATTAATATTAGTAAAGGTGTCAGGTACCACTTTATGTCTTGAAACTCACTTTGAAGATAAAATAATCCAGTCAATTATACATTGGCTTCTCTCAGATTTTGTTTTTTCTTGGAAAAGGTTTCTTGCCATTGCTAGATCTTCAACTTTCACACCTGACAGGCAAAATACAGAACAACAAAATACTACTTGGAGTGTGTCTAATGCAAGAATCTTCATTTTTCCTGTAAAATAAAATGTATTTTAGCCATAAATATATAAAATCCTAAAACACATTTCACACAATCTTGGATGCTGTATGGGTTTTACTCAATGTTGATGGCTATGTGGTGGCCTATATTTCAATGGCAGTCAGCAGGGTTTAGGAACATCAGTTGTTTAATCTGCTAGTCAAATGCGTTTTGTTAAAATATATTTTTTCACTATTTTGTATGTGCTGTATTTAGACCATTCTACAGTGAAATTTGTTACATGCACACGTATAAAATTTTCATCTGACAAAATCATAGGTTGAACATTGTTTTCAATTAAGATTTGTATATACTATATATATAATGTATAAGAAAATGGTTTTTTTTATAATTAATGCATATATATGAATATCCAAATAAAAACAGTTTTTTTTAAATATATATAAATATGCGTGATATGCATAAAAAAAATAATTTTCACATTTGCAGATACATATATTCATAAAATAAATAGTAAACAAGTGAAACTGCGAGCTACTGCTCACTGATGATACCCCCGCCGCAAAAAAAATATGCAAGTGTTCGGTAAACAGGAAGTTGTCGAGTGATGAATCTGAAAACGCATCACACTGTATAGCTGACTTAGATAAACCCTGAAACCAAATTTCAGAAATCCTTGTATTGTTGTTCTTGGGAAAAATGCGACAAAAATATTCATGGGACGGAATATTGACTGACTGACAGAAGGACGGACTGACAGACTGACGGAAGGACAGACAGAGGTAAAACAGTATACCCCCCCTTTTTTATTAGAAAATGGACAGACATATTGACAGAAAATTCTTATGAACTATTCCATATTTACCTTTCCTCTCTGAATGCCTGTCATCCATTGTTCTTTTTTTGGGTAATGTTTCAACAGAACCTATAATTCATGGAGAAAAAAAAATGTGTATAACTGATAAGCTGCCTCAAGTTGTTGTATGGGTAATAGTTTTACATAGGAATATTTACTTGGGACAGGCGCAAAAATGTGGCGGGGTTAAACATGTTTGTGAGATCTCAACCCTAAATGAAAATATGCTTTCAAGTATTAATGCATTGAGAAAAACAAATACAAATATTTCATCAAATAAATTTAAGTCAGATATTCCTATGATATTCCTTTTCATATTTGATACAATTTTATTTAGTATACTGCAAACATATAAGAGTCATAGTTCTTCAACTGCGGTACTACACAGGCGTCAAAAGGCGTTATTAAGGAGTAAAGGGTGTGGCGTCAAAAGGCGTCACTATGGAGGAAAGGGTTAAAAATTGTTAATAGGTATAATGGATACTTTTAAGCTGAATCCTAAAAATAATTTGGTGTGTATCCTAAAAATAATTTGGTGACTGGATTATATGGTTTTCTGTTTAGAATGGATATAATTAAAATAGCAGCACACATTTTTGTAAGAGTAAATGTAGAGTATTGGTTTGTATAAATATGAAACTGGTTAGCTGATTTAGGCCAAAATAGAGTTTGTTATATAATATGAACATTTCTCTTTTGTTGAATACCATACATTCACTTTGTATCTCTGGTTGAGTTTTGTTTTGTTGTTTTGCTGTCTGATTTATCAGTATCAGCAGCCTCATTAAATCTCATCTTACTTTAAATTAACACATCATAGATACCAGGATTAAATTTTTTATTTATGCCAGATGTAGTTTTTTCTTTAAAAGACTCTCGATTTTCTTATTTACATGTTTACATTGAAACATTATGTGATTTACAAATCAAGATCAGAATTGATATTGACCTTATTTTATTGGATCCCATTAAGTTTATGTGATACTTGTAGTAAAGCTTAATATTTAGGACTATTAAAATAATATCAATAATTAGTAAATAAGACAAGACATTTCAGCATGTACACTCTTGTTTTCTACAAATCAAAGCTGTGATAGGTTTTTCCAAACTGGTTTATTGTAGAAGTATAATACATAGGAATCATGATGCAGACTGATTAAAGGTTAAGAGCCTCTAAAATATAAGCTATTTTATAATTAGTTAATTGATGTTATACACAGTCATGACCAAAGCAACTGTTTTAATAATTGTTTTGTTTTTTTCAGATTTAGATATTACAAAAAATTGTATTCCATCATCATTTGTTAGTTACTGCCAGGAAGCCGTGGACACAGCGGATCTGGACAACACCCTTCCTGAAGATTTCAGTCCAGATATTAACATTAACATTAATCTAAATGGAACCAATATTTCAAACAATACAATTGTAAATAATATCATCAATCATATAAAGAAACATACACTTAAAAAATTATTGAGTAAAAAAAAATATATTTTGGAATCCATTGTTGATAAAAATGATATATGTGATAGTGATAATAATGATATTTGTGATAGTGATAATAATGATATTTGTGATAGTGATAATCATGATAATACTGCAGATGATTCTGGATTCCCAGATACCTCTGAAATGAATATTAGCAGTTTTGATACTGAAATTGATTTGAATAGTATATGTACAGAAAGTAATGCTGAAACCCAGCAACCTGAAACCTCAAGTATTGTGTCTCAGGACCTATTTGTTGATTGATATTTTTAACCTTTAAGGATGTACTTAGGTGAGGTATTTGAATAAGTGTTCAGACTCCTTGATGTTTTTCCATATGATACAAGGTAAAATGTTTTGCCCCATAACACCTACATGACCTATTATCTTTTTTCATAAGACTTTATAGCTCATAAAAGATCATTTGACAAAATTTGAGCAGATTCTTGATTTTCTTTCTTTTGATTTGAGACGAAAACAATACCAATGCAAACATGAGGTAAAAGTCCAATTCAGCCTTTTCCCGCAAATTTTATAAATCAAATATTTTGAAAAAAAAGCTCCATGACCTATCAATATTTTTAGCTTATTTTGATCCTGAACTATAATACTCTTCCAGCTTAAAGTATCAATTTTGAAATCTTGATTTATTTAACTATACATAAGATTGCCTAAGTACATCCTTAACAAAATTATTATTCAAAAATTGAATCATGAATAAGACTTATAAGTTAATTGAAGTACAATATGTGTAATAGTCATATAGAATATATCAAATGAATAAATTATTATCAAATTCATACATGTGATTTTATCGATAACAACAGATGAGAATATGCTCAACAGAATAAAAGAGCATTTCAAATTAAAAATGTATATAATGTAGACATTAATAATCAAAGGTTCAGGTATTGTGCTGTATCATAACTGGGATATTTAACTCTTGTTTAGTAGCTATAAGAACATATTGGTATGTGATTCTTGTTATGTGGCTCTTCTGTGTTGTTCAAAGTGTAGATCTGTAATGTAATCTCATCTCATTTGGGACCTAGTTAATTCTTGGCTTCTGAACTGAATGCATTCTTGGATACATTTTTGCAAAGGCTACACTGTAAAATGGGATTTGTTTAAAATGCTCTTCATTATGGAATTCCAAGGAATGATGTGACATTTTTTCTCATTTAATGGTTTGATAAGTGAAATAGTAAAAGACTTCATCATACACAGACAATTTTGGTATGCCTTCAAATTAAAATAGAACTAAAAAAGGTGTATCAACATTTACATGGACATGTAGGTAGATATACTATATAAATCATCAGACATGTATGAAAACAAACCAATGCACATTATGATTATATTGATGTGTACAGTTAATTACACATACTTTCCTAGTTTGTGTTCCAAGAAATTATTGGAAATTGCATACCATCTACAGAAAAGACAGTGACATTCAGCTTGTTTAAATTACCCTAAATACTGTTTCCAAATACAGTTAATATAGCATCAAAGAATTATCAATGTGGTAGCAGTGTTTGACCATTCCAGAAAAGTCAATGTGCTGTTACCATGGTCGATGTAGTGTTACCATTCCAGAATGGTCGATGTAGTGTTACCATTCCAGAATGGTCAATGTAGTATTACCATTCCAGAATGGTCGATGTAGTGTTACCATTCCAGAATGGTCGATGTAGTGTTACCATTCCAGAATGGTCGATGTAGTGTTACCATTCCAGAATGGTCGATGTAGTGTTACCATTCCAGAATGGTCAATGTAGTCTTACCATTCCAGAATGGTCAATGTAGTATTACATTTCCAGAATGATCAATGTAGTGTTACCATTCCAGAATGGTCGATGTAGTGTTACCATTCCAGAAAGGTCGATGTAGTGTTACCATTCCAGAATGGTTGATGTAGTGTTACCATTTCAGAATGGTCAATGTAGTGTTACCATTCCAGAATGGTCAATGTAGTATTACATTTCCAGAATGGTCGATGTAGTGTTACCATTCCAGAATGGTCGATGTAGTGTTACCATTCCAGAATGGTGGATGTAGTGTAGTGTTACCATTCCAGAATGGTCAATGTAGTGTTACCATTCCAGAATGGTCGATGTAGTGTTACCATTCCAGAATGGTAAATGTAGTGTTAATTATCATTTAATTGATCTTTCAAAAGTATCCTTAGATTGACTATTCCAGAATGGTAACAGCACATTGACCATTACATAAACAAGTTTGAAAACCACAGTGCTTGAGTGTTGTGATCATACATACATGATCACGGGTGTAACCATAAATACATGATCACAAGGGTGTGACCGTACATACATGATCACAGTGGTGTAACCATACATACATGATCACAGGGGTGTGACCATACATTCATGATCACAGTGGTGTAACCACACATACATGATCACAGGGGTGTAACCATACATGTAACCATGTTGTCTGTGCTATGATAGAGTTGTTGTCTCTTTGACACATTCCCCATTTCCATTCTAAATTTGATACATGGTCACAATAATGTATGTGGCCAACAGAAGGCCTTTTTTCAGAAGAAAACTAATGACAACACTGGAGTAACATCCCATGGTCTAAACCTTTCCATTTTCTAGAATTCTTAATAAACTCTTAATCTAAATAATTTAATGTTAATATTCTTTATATACACATCCCAATCAGAAGCCTGTAATTCACAGGCTGTTGTTTGATTACTATGTCATTTTTCTTTTCTGTTTACTGTTTTAGTATAAATCAGCTGGTTGGTCTATTTCTTGTTTCAGATGTTTCACATGTTGTCATGCAAGGGCCTTCTATAAGCTATTGGGGTGTTCAAATTGTTAAAGGCAGACAGTGTCATACAGTGGCTTACATACCATGCAACATTTCAAAATGTCCTGGACCTATGGGGGTTTAATTTGCAAGAGGGCTCTTATAGTCCAACAAAACCTTCAAGAGTGTCTTTAAATGTATTTTAATGTTGTTTTTGGCTTCTTCATACTTGTACATTCTTAAAGCCATGGTAAAACTGATTGTTTTGCTTAAAATTGTAGACAAAGTTGTTCTATCAAAATTTCCGTTTGGGAGCTTTCATGGGGGAAATCCCCCTCAAATAGTGACAGTTGGCAGGTAGTGGTTTACATCGATGTCCATTGGTCTCTGGTGGATAGGTTGTTTCATTAGCAGTCATACCACATCTTCCCATTTTTATTGATATGAGTTAGTTCAAGTTGGTATAGTTTGTTCAGTGATTTAATGTTTTTTTAGTGCATATATTTTAATCTTCAGTTTCATTTCATGAAACTATGGGTATTGAGTTAAAAAATTTGTAAGGGTTCCGCGGAACCCAGTGTCTCGCCTACTTTTGCTGTTAATCACACACTCATCAAAAATGATGAAAAAAATCAATAAAATTATTACTCTCAATACTATCTTTTGATTGTCAGAAGCCTCTGTCCAAGTTTGGTAAAAATCCAGGCTAGTTTTAGAATCTTAAAAATGTTTTAAATACTTTAACTGCAGACTGTATGTAATGTTAACTGGAAGAAAAACTAAGTCGATTTATAAGTAAAATACGGAAAAAATGGAATTTTATTTTTACAAAATTTACTTCTAAATACTATCTCCTGATCATAAACAAGCTTCTGGCCAAGTTTTGTACATTACCAGGATAGTTTAAGAAAGTTATGAAATTTTAAAAACTTTAACCACAGAGTGAATTTTATGTTTCCTGGCAGAAAAAACTAAGTCCATTTATAAGTAAAATATGGAAAAAATGGAATTCTATTTTTACAAAATTTACTTCTGGATACTATCTTATGAACATAAATAAGCTTCTGTCCAAGTTTCGTACAATTCAAGGATAGTTTAAGAAAGTTATTAAAATTTCAAAAACTTTAACCACAGAGTGAATATTTGTGGACGCCACCGACGGAAGGTAGGATCGCTATGTCTCGCTTTTTCGACTAAAGTCGAAGGCTCGACAAAAATGAAATGTGGTAAAATAGAACAATGAACCATGTGACCATAAAGAGTAATTCCATGTAAGCTTTCAAAATATGATATAATCTTACCTCTAAGAAATCATTCTGGTTAAAGATGCCTTCATCCTGTCAAAAACAAAACTGTGTATAAAAACTTTGCTTCAATGATGTTTGATATGCTTCTAAAATGTATACAGTTGACAAAACAATTCCTCATTTTTCAATGTATATAGTAAATGTATTTCAATTTCTTGATATTCTCATTTTTCTTAATTTTAACACCCTAATATGTCAATTGTTTTAGATATACATATGATTAAAAATGATAGTTTAAAGTATAACTATTTGAATGTGTACTTCATATCTAATATTGAATTTGCTTGTTTGTTAGGTGAACCATGAATTATTTAAAGGCAATTGGAAATGTAGAAAACTGTTTTTTCAAACAATATTTCAGTCATCCTTTTTGTTAACCATTCAATGATTTGAATGGTTAAATAGTTATTTTTACATTTTTAACTATAATTCTGGATAATACTAGGTAGTCCTATCTTGCACAAGGGTACAAAAACCTGACCTACCATCCATAGGAATATTTTGTAAAGAATCCCTTACTATAATAACATAATTTGTTTAGCCTTACCCTGCACCAAGCTCTCATCCATAGTTCTCGTGACAGGTTTTCTGTACATTCTGGATGGTCAATATCTACTGCTGTTATAAATCTCATGGCTGTCAGAGACCCTTTCTCAAACATTACTTCAGATGGATTCTGTGAAAAAAATAATAATACCATAATCCATGAAAATTGGTACATGTATCAAATGATCAATCTACAGTTTTGCAAAATAATCAAAGACATATTATCTTAAATGGACATTATGTATGTGTTTTTCCTAATTCAAGAGCCTTTTCTTCAGTGGTTTTTATTGGTCAGTGTCATATTTGCTTTTCATTTTTTCATCATGTTTGTTTAATTTATTCATTTTTAATTGAATTACATTCTGCCAATACAGGCATTTAAAAATAATGAGATGTGGCATGATTGCAAATTAGATAACTATAAATAAGTGAACAACTATTATGGAATCGCACAATTATTCATCAAAAAGCAAAAACAATCCTGCTCTTCTGAACCCCATCAATGGTCTTATTGTAGTGTTGTTGTTGTTGTTGTTGTTTTTTTTTTTTAGGTCAGAAGGTCATTGAAACAAGATAAGAAATATACAGTGAAACCTGAATAATCAGAATCCTGCATAAACCGAAAACCTGTATAAACCAAACATGTTTTTAAGCACGTCATACCAAATTGTATGTGTTGTGAACCTGATAAAACTGATTATCGGCCAAAACCGAACAAAATTTTAAGTCCCGAAGAGGTTCGGTTTAAACAGGTTTCACTGTAAAAGTAGAGTGTATCAATGTTGTTTTTTTCATGTTTGCACTGAAACTCAGAAAAATATGTTCACAAAGAACACCCTTATGTAAAAATGTAAGTCTCTGGGACAAGGCTTCCAAAATTTCCTGACGACAGCCGGACATTTTACAAAGAAATATTTTTGACGGTCAATGATCAGCTGGATACTTAAATGTAACTGAGAGGATGCATAAGATATATGTGTCTAAGTAATTAGAAGTGTTATATGCAATAAAATTATTTATAACTGTTTTGTTTTCTTCATTCTAAAAATAAATTAAATATTATCCTCGGTATTGTGTCATTTTTCTGTGTATCGTAATACAGGAACCATCATTGCATCAGTCAGCTTAAGTACCTGACTTTCTCATGTTTTTTGTTTTTGTTTATATAATCTGTCTTCTCTCTGTTAAACCGTGTAAAATCTACTGAACAGTGATAACATTTTTCTTTGTACAATTTTCAAACCTGATTTAGAAAATAAGGTATAAATAAAAATATACTCAGTTTTAGAGTACCCCAGTATTTAACACGATGTACAGTGTTAAATAAATAATATATATCTGATATCATACTTATTCATTTATAAATAGACTTATTTGAAGAATAACTTTTAAATATCAGGAAACTTTGTTAAACTGAATGCTCATTTAAAATAATATCTATAAAGCGTAATTAAATAGGATGTTGTTCCGTACACGCTTACATATTTGACCTCGTTACCTGATCACCTTTATGTACATTGTTATGCATCATTAGTTCTATTGATAAAGACAGCTAAGGACACCTCATCAAAGGTAACAAACCTGTAATCAGTGAATGATTTATGGCTTCAATATAACTTATTGAAGGGATAATTGTATGACAGCTTGTTGTTATTTAAATAAAAGAAAACATGTTTTTTCTACTTTTTATTGATGTACACAAGCTTAAGACCAAGCCGTACATTTATGAACCCAGATAATTAGACTAACTGAGACACTTCAAAGTATCTTAAATATGCTGCATCTGTTGTAAATAAACCCAATTATGACCAAAATATCTTTGTGAAATAGTATGCCCAAGCGGACATGTCCAAAGCCCCAAACGTACATTTTTAATGATCAATAGTTGATCAAAATTAAAATGACCGTTTTATGAAAAATGCCTTGAATAACAAACTAATTCTATTTGACCGTTTGAGGCTGAGAGCAGCCAGACTTTTTATGAAAGTTTCGGTCAAGTCCGGAATATATGACCGTTTTGGAAGCCTTGCTCTTGGACCAACACTGTGAAACAATTCCAAATCATTACAGAGGATATGATAGATGTTTCATATCTTGCTGGAGTTTCTGTAAATCAAATACATCTTAGACTTACCTTTGGAATTTTTATAGGCACTTGATAATACGTTCCTAGTCTGGGAATATCATATTTCATCATGTAAGCTCCTTTAGCAGGTACCATAGCTGGTGGACGATTTGCTGTGTGTAAAAAAATACTATAATTATCACTGCGACATTAGTTCCTCTTTTCATTTTTAGCATCATATGACATTTTTGTTCAAAAAAGTTTAACATCCAGGTCTAGATCAATCAAATTAAAATCCTATCCTTAACCTGGTTGTTGAAGTCAAGGTTTTAAGTTGTATCCCTAATTTTTTAAACCTTTTTTCTAATTTTCTTGTTGCAGTCAGAGGAGCTGAAAAAGGCATTTATGAACACAAAACAAGCTGTGAATCTCTGCCTTTAAGCTGTCAGTCTGAACAACAATGTTCCAGTATGTTTATAAAAGTCTGATTTTTGAAAACCAAAATCAATTAAAGAATACTTACAGGATTCATTCATGACACCTCCAAGAAAAAAAGGCCTAAGTTTTAGATCCATGTTACCCCATACTGACTTATATCTGGTTAGGACCTGAAAAGATAAACCAGATTTTTCTTACCAGTCAAGACCATCCATATAAGCAGTTATTTTTTAAAATAATTTGGTTTAAGTCGCAATTCAAAAGTTAATTGATTAAGGTTACCATGGTTACTAAGGATTCTTTTAATTTTATGGGTACCATTTGAAGGAAAAATTCAGTTTTGTTGCAGTCTGCACAATTAGCCACTAGTCCGATGCCCTAGACTAGTAAAATTTCAATCGGACTAGTAAGTTTTTGCAAAACTTTGTTTGGACCAATAAAAGAAATGTCAGAATATTGGTCTTCGGACTAGTAGTTGAAAAAGTTTTTGGTACAGACTGTTGTTGCTATTTGATCATGTTGATATTGTTATGCCAGTGTAATTTGTATTTCTTTTAAAATTTCTTTAAATTGTACCTACATTCATGACATTGTTTATATCCATGAAATCCTTGAAAATTGGTATCCCTTGAATAAAATGTATCCACAGCATTTAGAAACTATGTTCTGAAAATGGTCAATATTCAATGTCGTTTCCCTCAATAAAACAATAATCATCCAATGTGGAATGACCCTTCACCTCTGTGAATTACCAACAGTTTTCTACTAAAGTACATTGTTGTTTAAGAATGTGTCAAAGACTCCCAATAGTAAAAACCTTGGGATATTATATTCAAATTAAATTGATATCTTTCAGACACAATAATATTAACAGAGATTAATTGCATCATTCTGCATATCTTAATGGACCTTGAAAAAAGGAGGTAAACATGTAGTTAAAAATATCAGCATGCTCAGAGACTCTCCAATAAAAAAAAACTTCCAATTACTTTGATTGCTCTTCTGAATAAAACTAACAATACATTTGGAAAATAACTAAATTTGGATATACTCAAGATTTTCTGGAGACCCTTTTAATGCTAATTAAGACCTAATCTTAATTATATAAAATAACTGCTTTTTTTATTACCCAAAAACATGAAAACTGGAGAGAAAAATGCTGATAATATTATAGGTAAAATTATAATGTCTTTGATCATCTCACTAATTGTTATATTGTAAGGCCAAACAAAATATTTTTCTGTTTAAGGATACATGCTTTAAAAAAAAATAGTATAGTAGGTCGGTATTTTCATTTTATTTTATTTTTTCATTTTATTTTTTGTGACATGATTTTGAGTGTGCTTTTTCATCTTGTTGTGGTCCGAGTTGATCATGGGCCAAGTTTACCCGTTATTTTTATGATTGGATTATTTACTTTGTTATTGATTGGAAAAAATTCGCAGCAAAATGTTTATTTCATCACACGAGTCACGAATTTCCTTAAAACAGCTATCATATTCATGATTATGAACATTGGGATGTATCAGGCAACACTATCTTCACTTTAAACACAAGTTCAGTTTTTTTTTTCACTTTACAACAGAAATAAAAGGGCTTAGGGTCAGCGCTCAAAATAGGGTCCGTCGGGTAACCTTAAACAGACATATATTTTTTTTTGGCCTAAGCCAAAAAAGTGTCCCATGCATTTGTGTCTTCTTGAACTATATTTCACAGTTCATCTGTGAAATTTCATCCACGTGACAGAATATCACATTTGTGAACTATAAAATAGTGTCTCCTTTAGTGAAAAATTGTCCCTAGTACTTGGACATAATTTTATGGATGTTTTATAAAAATATGTCACAAGGGACAATTTTTCATAGTGTAGCTTTTTTTTCTGTCCTTAAAGGGAAATAATTTAGCAAACATTGAAATATTTTTCTATTAGTTAAATCATAATTGAAATTTAAATCAAGACAACACAGATGTAAAACAAAAATGGAAAATGGTGAATATAAACAGTTATATGACTTTCTTGTGATGGTCAATACCCTCCAGAGTAAAATAATAATGAAAGAAGATCATTTAGAATGAAGGCCAAGCACTTTGAAATTAAAAACAATGAAATGTCTATTAAGACTTATCATTTTTTGTTAATTAAATTATTTGGTATTAGACAAGACTTTTATGCAATTTGGATATGATTTCACTATGAAATGTCCATGAAACATCATTTAATGGGGGATACTATTTAATCCTACAATATCATATGTAGCCTATACGGTATTTGTTCAATTCACTATAGTGCACCCTATTTCAGTATTTGATCTGAAGCTAAAAATCTTGAATGAAACTAAACAGAATCATTTTTCTTATATGGCAACGAAGTCCCCTATTACAGTAAAAAAATCGATAAAAAAAAAAAAAAATATTGGGAAAATTTCCCGAAATTTTCATTGTCATTGTAATAATAAACTCCAAATCGTTCAAACTTTCTTTGTCGCTTTTTTTAATTCCTTCATTTGCGTAGAACGCAGAAATCTACTTCCTTCTTCAGGACTCGTTGTTGTGAGACTTTGATCGATCGAGTAGTCTAGTAAAATATAGGAACTCAAAGGAACACAATACCAATATTTCATTTTTAATAATTCTTTGTCTTTGATTCGAATTGACGGTACCTGATGAATTACATTTCTTTGTTTACATTGAACATAACGTCATAACTTAAATAACGTCACAAGTAAAATCCCTAACAACAGAACCAAAATTGGAAACGTTACGGTATTTCCCTTTCTCTTTTTAACAAATATTTAAGTTACACCAAAAAATAATTCATACAGACTTCGTCCCCATACACCTTATCGGTATTTGTCCACCATTACTGGATATCACACAGGTTCCCGTAAAATTTGAGGTCATAAAACAAAATATCTGACGCCACAATGGAAAAGTGATTGTTGTATGCGTCAAAAGTTCAAGACCATAGATGGTCGGCAAATAGTAAAAAAATAACATCAGGACCAAATAACATAAGGACCTAAGAGCTACGGTTCCGCAGCTAAGGTAATGCCTGCCTTATATTATTGATCTTGATCTGATCTGATATAATTAGAGCTGAAAGAATGTAAATATACAATGTCATCGTGTTCCGAATGTTTTATGGAATATTCTAAAGGGTTATTTTACTAAGTAACATAAATAAAATCTAAATACTTCAAACGCTATCCAAGAATACGGCGAAACAACATCGTAAAACAATTCCACAGTTTTCTTCATGGGCGCAGCCATCTTTAATTTAAAAATTCAAAATTAAGATAAATAAAAAACGAAACTAAATTATACATAATATTTTTATATTTGAGGTAACTTATATTTATTTTATAAAAGTTTTTCACTTTAAAAAGATCTATAAGAAACTTTGTTTGAGACAATAATTCGTTCGTAATAATTTTAAGAAAAATTTACTGCCTATAAAGGAAAGTTTCGTTTTTTGTATAATTCTGTAAATTGTATTTGCTCTAAAAACAACGACCTTTGACAAAGGCTTTGAGCCAGTAGTTGTTGCAAATTGTCCTGATAGATAATTTAACTGTAAGAAAGTGAGAAGCATTTTTTCTATGATGAATCTCTATAAAATTTTTAATAAAAGCATACATATAATGTCAGAAGACCGTTGGATAAATGTACAAATATATCATATTAACATGAAAATTTTAAAATTGAAATGAAATTTATTAAGATCTGATTTAATCAGTTAATCACTAAATTAGACAGCAAAACAAGAGTTCAGACATAACGTAGTATTAAATGCCCTATACCGTCAGGCGTCAGACAGATATTTCGGCTAATATGAGGCAGGCATTATCTGTAAATGGGGATGAAGTCTGTATTCATTTTTTTTTTAATCAAACATGTTGATAAAAGAAACGGCAATACCGTAACGTTTCCGATATTGGTTTTGTTGTTAGGGATATAGTTGTGATGTTATTTAAGTTATGACGTCATATTCAATGTAAACAAAGAAAGGCTGTTATCAGGTAACGTTTTTTTCATATTATCAAACACTTATTAAAAATGATTGGGTGTTGAATTCCGTCCTATATTTGTTGATATGTTGATAAATATATATTTTATTCTAAGTCTCATGCAAACAAGACCAGAACAGGAAGTAGATCTGAAAAAAAAGTTAACGATTTTGAGTTCATTAGTAGAATGAAAAATTCTGGAAATTTTACCGATTTAAAAAAAAATATTTTTTATTGATTTTTCTACTGTAATTGGGGACTTTGTCCCCATATCAAATTGATTAAAATTTTACTGCGATTTGTTAATTTAAAATGTCTTTATCGTTCGTGTAATTTGTCAGAGGTCTCAATTAATACTGTTGGGAGTTTCCTCTATCTTGGAGTAAAATTAAAGTGAGTTGTCAAGATCAGTCGATTTTTTTATTGTCTATATGAAAGTGTACATTTTATCATCATTCACCAAAAATTACCTTTTAAATAATGTCATTTGGCAAAAAATTTTACCGTTAATAATCATTAAAGTGGTCCGCATAATTTACGACCCTCAACATGCTCAAGCATACCAACCACTATTAACAAATACAACCAAAAATATTCATACAAATTCTCATTTTATCCACACTCAATCTGGTCAATATATAGTGCAATGGAACCTGCTTTCAACTTCAGCAATTCTTTGTACGACTGTTAATGACCCCTGCATATGGAGTATAGATCTCTAAGTTGGAATGATATGTAACAGAGCTTGCATTTCCTTTTATGATTTCTTTGATAGATGGTTACTAGTCACAAGGAATCTTTGGAACCAAAGGTTCCAATTCATGAATGCATTCCTTCAAAAGTTTGATAAACATGATGAACACCACTACAAGTAAAGTGGGTTGAATGTTTTTATGGGCTGAGCTATCTGTGTGTTAGGTGCCTACAGATATTGTTCAATTGTCGTAACCATAATCCTGTCTGGTTTTCCTAGATTGTGCCATCATTGCTTACTCTTTTGGACTAGGAGCACATGAGTTCACCCCTGGTTTTTGTATGGTGTGGTTCATGTTGCCCAATCTTTAGTTTTCTATCATATGTATTTTTTGTGGATTTTCATTTTTCAAATTTTGCAATGGTGCTGTCAGTTTTCTTCAAATCAAGGATTTGTATAGTAAGACAATACAAATCCTTGTTCAAATTAATTTATTTACTTTTTTTCTTTAAAATTATTTTTGATTTAGTACCGGTAGTATAAAAATATTCTTGAAGCCATATATTTGTATTCTTTTTGTTGCGATAAGTAACACATTTTTTTCATTTTAGTAAGTCTTTAGTAAGAACTTGAAGGTTATATTAATCCCATTTGGCTCCAAGTGGTTTTTCTACTATTAAGGTGGCTCGGGACTATTTGACTGCGCATAATTTCACGCATGAATTGCAAAAGTATTTGTCGTAAATTCAACATAATTTTTCTAAATATTTTGATGGATTAGAAATGTTAAATCATTGTTGTTATATGACTAAAAGAATATTTTCGTTATTATCCGTATTTTTTAAAGGGTCAAAGTGACATTTCACCCATTTTCACCATTTTCTCGCCAAAATTTGGGTTTTAAGGCAAAAATTTTTTTTTTGCTTATCGGTGACCTATTTTTTTTGTTGGCTCATTCTTTGAAGCTATATTCCAGCTTTTCATATTGCAGTTTTGGACCAATTGTCATAGAACGTTTTTTTGATATTCCGATAAAAATATGTCAACACCTCCATTTTCCCTATCATTTCATTGAAAAATGGTCCCTTTAACATACCTGTTTAAAAGTAAAATTTTGAGCTTAAATGGTCCGTGACCCCCTATTTTTATTCGATCAATTTGATTCATTTTGTTTAAAGAATAAAATAACCAAAAATACGGCACTTCTGATAGAAACTTTGAATAGGCCCGAGCCACCTTAATCATGATTAAAACCCATACTAATTACTATATGATGTAAAATTGAGAATGGAAACAGGGAATATGTCAAAGAGGCAACAACCCAACCAAAAGACAGAAAACAGACTTTAAAAGTTATAAAAGGCTCAAAGTTGAATTAATGAGATATGCATGAATGAATTTAAAAGATACATGTAACACCTACAATGTATTAACAAACAAAACAGAAAATGATTATTGAAGCAGGTTGAACATTTTGTTTTGTTTTTTTATACGACCGCAAAATTTGAAAAAATTTTCGTCGTATATTGCTATCACAGTCAGGGTACTTGTACAAGTGTATTTTATTTACTTGAAGAAGTAAAAAAAAATATACACATATAAGTAAATAAATAATGTTTGAATAATCTCCCCTTAATTTTCTAAAAAATTTACTTGTATAAGTAAATTTTTCTTACAATCCCACAAAAATCCTCAAGTTTTGAGATGTGAAATCATGCCTTTAATGATTTTTCCCAGGTTTGCTTAAATTTTTTCATTAAAGTTCAATGTTTCATCTCATTAATTCATCAAAGAAACTGATTGAGCAAAGATCTTATATATTTGCGCAAGGCAATCGAAAATTGCTCCTTTGGGGCTTGTAAATGAGCAGTGTTATGAAGGTAACAGACAAATGGGATTTTCATTGTCCATGAAATTACACTTAAATGATTAGTAAAGACATCTGTAAAGGGTACACAATTTAAAATTCTATTAGAGCAAATAAATCTTAAGAATTCAAGAAAAAAAGAAAGGATGATTTTTTTACTTATAAATACAAGTAAAAAATTCTGAATGCCTAAGGGACATAACTAAGCCAATTTTTTTTTAACCTATACAAGTAAATAAAATTCACTTGTATAAGTATCCTACAAATTTACTTGTATGTGTATATTTTTTTTTACTTCTTTAAGTAAATATAATACACTTCTACAAGTAGTACTCCTGACTGTATCACGTTGGCGTCGTCGTCGTCGTCGTCGTCCGAATACTTTTAGTTTTCGCACTCTAACTTTAGTAAAAGTGAATGGAAATGTATGAAATTTTAACACAAGGTTTATGACCACAAAAGGAAGGTTGGTATTGATTTTTGGAGTTTTGGTTCCAACATTTTAGGAATTAGGGGCCAAAAAGGGCCCAAATAAGCATTTTTTTGGTTTTCGCACAATAACTTTAGTTTAAGTTAATAGAAATCTATGAAATTTTGACACAAGGTTTATGACCACAAAAGAACGGTTGGGATTGATTTTGGGAGTTTTGGTTTCAACAGTTTAGGAATTAGGGGCCAAAAAAGGGCCCAAATAAGCATTATTCTTGGTTTTCGCACAATAACTTTAGTTTAAGTAAATAGAAATCAATGAAATTTAAACACAATGTTAATGACTACAAAAGGAAGGTTGGTATTGATTTTGGGAGTTTAGGTCCCAACAGTTTAGGAATTAGGGGCCAAAAAGGGACCCAAATAAGCATTTTTCTTGGTTTTCGCACCATAACGTTAGTATAAGTAAATAGAAATCTATGAAATTTAAACACAAGGTTTATGACCATAAAAGGCAGGTTGGTATTGATTTTGGGAGTTTTGGTCCCAACAGAATAAGGGGCCCAAAGGGTCCAAAATTAAACTAAAATTTTATCCAAAATTGAATAATTGGGGTTCTTTGATATGCCGAATCTAACTGTCATGACTGTGTATGTAGATTCTTAACTTTTGGTCCCGTTTTCAAATTGGTCTACATTAAGGTCCAAAGGGTCCAAAATTAAACTTAGTTTGATTTTGACAAAAAATGAATCAGTTAGGTTCTTTGATATGCTGAATCTAAAAATGTACTTAGATTCTTGATTATTGGCCCAGTTTTCAAGTTGGTCCAAATCAGGGTCCAAAATTAAACTTTGTTTGATTTCATCAAAAATTGAATAAATGGGGTTCTTTGATATACCAAATCTAACTGTGTATGTAGATTCTTCATTTTTGGTCCTGTTTTCAAATTGGTCTACACTAAAGTCCAAAGGGTCCAAAATTAAACTTAGTCTAATTTTAACAAAAATTGAAATCTTGGGGTTCTTTGATATGCTGAATCCAAAAATGTACTTAGATTTTTTATTATGGGCCCAGTTTTCAAGTTGGTCCAAATCAGGATCTAAAATTATTATATTAAGTATTGTGCAATAGCAAGTCTTTTCAATTGAACAGTATTGCGCAATGGCAAGAAATATCTAAGGCAGCAACCATTTGATTTTCTGGGGGGGGCTATGGGGTTTTTTTCTGTGCAAACTTTTTTTTTCGCCTTCGGCGAAGAACAATCTAGTTTTTTAGCGACAAACCGAAGACAATTTTTTTCTTTCAATTTTAGCATTACATATAGTGGCAGCTGAGGGTGAAACAAACAATTTTCTTTACTCAGGGTCCAAAACAAATTATTTTTTTCACCAAGACCTGGAAACAAACTTTTTTTTCCAAAAAAAACCATAGCCCCCCCCCAGAAAATCAAATGGTTGCTGCCTAATTGCACAATATTGTGAAATAGCAAATTTTTTTTTAATTAGAGTTATCTTTCTTTGTCCAGAATAGTAAGCAAGAAATATCTAATTGCAAAATATTGTGCAATAGCAAGTTTTTTTTTAAATTGGAGTTATCTTTCTTTGTCCAGAATCAACTTAAATCTTTGTTATATACAATATACAATGTAACACATGGCCAGCGAAAGCTCTTTTTTGAGAGCCCAGGTGGTCGTGTGGTCTAGCGGGACGGCTGCAGTGCAGGCGATTTGGTGTCACAATATCACAGTAGCATGGGTTCGAATCCTGGCGAGGGAAGAACCAAAAATTTGCGAAAGCAAATTTACAGATCTAACATTGTTGGGTTGTTGTTTAGACGAGTTCAATATACAATGTATATTCACTTTTTACTACACACTGATAAATTAAAATAATCTTTACCATTCAGTGATAACAAGCAGTTTTTTTACATCTTAATATTTTATGATGTATTTAAATGAGTAGTTATTGTTGCAAACTCCATTAGAAATTTTAATTGAGATTAGTTTTGGAATAAGAGAAAGGGGGATGTGATTACAAAAATTGGGTTCAATTTTTCTCATTTGAAATTTCATAAATAAAAAAGAAAATTTCTTCAAACATTTTTTTGAGAGGATTAATATTCAACAGCATAGTGAATTGCCCTAAGAGAAAACAAAAATTTTAAGTTCATTAGAACACATTCATTCTGTGTCAGAAACCTATGCTGTGTCAACTATTTAATCACAATCCAAATTTAGAGCTGAATCCAGCTTGAATGTTGTGTCCATACTTGCCCCAACCGTTCAGGGTTCAACCTCTGCGGTCGTATAAAGCTACGCCCTGCGGAGCATCTGGTTTACTCATGATTTAGTTAATACTGTCTTAGTTTTGCTTTTATATTTTTCAGGATTATTTTAACAGCCAGCATAATTAAAGAAATTGTCAGAGTCTAAAAGAGCTAAACCACTTGTATATATGCTTACAAGTACTTGCTGAAAATGGTTTAAAGAGAAATTAGACTTGTAGGATACTTGTTCATTTTAAATCTTTTGGACTTTTGAAATGAGACTACTAACTCATAAATGGACATGTGCTCTGTGTAAATGTTCTTCTTTTATTAGCAAAAATTTAGCTGCTAGACACATTTCAAGTTCTGCAAATGTCAGTCTAAAGAATGTTTTCAGTGAAGATAATAAAACTGCAGTACAAAAGAAGTTATCCACTTACACTAATAAAATTCCTGAGAAATTCAAAAAGAAAGGGGCAAGGAATGCCTCAGTATTAATTCCGTTATGTACAGTAAATGGAGAGCCCTCATTGTTATTTATGGTACGTCCAATGACCATGGCAAAACACAGAGGAGAAGTATGGTAAGAGACTTTTTGGTTACTTTGGATTTATTAATTTAAGTTAGTATTTTTTGTGGATACAGACCGGAAAGATAATATTTTACTATGTCATGGTCACTCATGGATCTTATAATGTTATAGTTCATGTGGTATTTGTAGTAAAGTCTTAATCTAACTTTTAACATAAACTCAGTGGTCAGTAAAGCAGGTGAGACATTTCAGTTTTTGCACTTTTGTTAAAAACAAATTATTTTTTAAATCCTTTGTTAATGCCCCTGTTGAGGGGGCATTTTAAGTGTTACTCTTGAACAGTAGTTTCCATCCTCTAAGTGATGAAACTTATACACAATGCTTGTTATCACAAAACACAGATCAAGATGAATTTGATGTGCTCCTTTTTTACTGTTCTTGAGTTAGGCCCCGTTATAAATGGGAAAATTGCTGAATTTTTTGTTTTCATTCTCTAACTTTAGTTTGCCTCAACTAAATGTTATGAAACTTATTCACAATGCTTATAAACGTAAAAAAGAAATGAAACCAAATTCAAATTTGTGTGGCATCACTTTTACATTTCTCTAGTTATGTCCCTTAATAACATTATAGTCAAGCAGGGCCATCATCTGTGTCCCATGAACACATTCTCAATTTTTTTTAAGGAAAGGAAAAGGGACATAATTATAAAATTTCAAAGTTTTCCAGGTGGCAAAGAAGATGATGGTGATAGAGATTTGATACACACAGCTTTAAGAGAATCACATGAAGAGATAGGACTACTAGAAGGGAATGTAGACATATGGGGACAAATGATGCCTGCACCAAGTAATGTAAGTTGGTAATAATTGAGTCCTGTTAGGGAACTGTAAATACATACTTAACCTAAAGTTTTCCTCTGTTAATGCATCAAATAATTTCTCATAAAGGGCACAGGTTTTTCTTCTTGAGGCCTTTATGTATAGATTATTATATATGAAATAATAATCGTGACTAAATTGGTTACTAGTCAGATGTGAAATGGCCTTGACTTTTAAATTTTTTCTTTTAGCCTTTTTTGAGTGCAGGTGAATAATGGTCATGCACCCATACATCAAAAAATGTTTAACTTATTAACTTTTATGCATCAACCATTAAACCCCTTTTTGTCTTGAAATAACAGCCTATAAATAGGGGGCAAAAAGGACCTATATAAATTACTGAACCTTTTTAATAATTCAAATTTTTGTGTTGGATATATGCATATTTGCTTGTTATTTGAATGACCTCTTCATTGTCCAATGCTATCTTCCTATTTATTTTTAGATATCATTTAAGGTGTATTCTTTTAAAAATTTGATTTTTTTTCAGCGGGACGGTTCATTAAATGTGGTACCTATTATTGGTCATTGTGGAGAAATAGATCTTAGTTCACTTCACCTCAATAAAGATGAAGTGAGTATACTTTATGTGAAAATAAGGAGATGTTGTTAGATTGCCAACAAGACATCTATCCCTAAAGTTCTAATAACGTGGAAGCAAACAATTAAAGGCAACTATCCGGTGACCACCAAAGTTTAAATGAAGTGGATGTAAGCAATTAAAGGCAATCATAAGGTCTTCAATAATGAGAAAACCCATACTGTAAAGTCTGCTATAAAAGGTCAATGACATAAACAATATGAAATATGTCAATTAAAGAAGCTTACGGCCTAATTTCAATTAAAATGAGCCCTGATTTTGGGGGTATTTATACTTCTTTCTTAAAATCAAAAAAGTTTCAAACAGATTGTAGTATTAATATAGCCATTTTAATTTTGAAATTAAAATGGCCTTCTACTTATAAAAGTAATCACTATGAAATAAAATAAAAAGATGTGATATATATCTCTGTGACCACTGTTAATTTCAATAGATTATGTTGATAAATTCTTAAAATTCATAGCAATGATTGAAGTACATTTGCATGTGTTTTTTTTTTCTTTTTAGGCTACATCTGTTTTTACCAGATCAATAGATTCCCTGTGTAACAATGTCCATAGTACACAGTTTCGAAGAGACATTAAGTCAGTTGAAGGATATACTTTACCTGTCTATACTGGAGGTCAACACAGAATTTGGGGACTTACAGCTATTTTTGTACACCAACTATTAGGACTTATAGTTCCTGAACTTTATCATTTTAAACTTAGGCATAGATGATCCTGATCTTTACCAATTTAAACTAGGCATTATTTTTTTTTAAAGATTGTTCATTAAATATCAGTGAAGAAAATGTTTTAAAACTTAGGTATATATCTAGTACAAAGAGATGCATAGAGAAATGAGAAAAAAGAATTAAACAAACTTACCAATTATGAATAAAAGTGAGGGCCTTCAGATCATATATATAACTGGTTTTAAAATTGGAAGGGAATATATGAAGAATTATATGAAAAATAGGTTGTGATCTGAAGACTTTGTTTTATTGATTATTTATTTGAATTTGTATTGTTCCTGTGATTTGAAGGTTACAAGCTTGTATCTAGCTATTGTTATTTATCAAAATCAATAAATTTATTATATTTTCTGTTGAATGTTAGTGAATATAAAAAAAAAAATGAGATGTGATATTATTACTAGGGCAACAAATAATCAACAGAGACTAAAGAACCAGGATGTAACCAAATATAGGTCATTGTACAACTTTCAATGATAATTAAAACATATATTGTATTAGTCCTCAGCATCATCATGCATGAAAAAAATTGAAAAAAATCAACAAGAGTGCAAACGTCCACTTGTATTTTTGTGCATCTGATGAGTTAAGCCTTTTTCAACTGATTTTTATAGTTCGTTCTTATGACGTTATGTTGTACTGTTCCACTGTCCCAGGTTAGGGGGAGGGTTGGGATCCCGCTAACATGTTTAACCCCGCCACATTATTTATGTATGTGCCTGTCCCAAGTCAGGAGCCTGTAATTCAGTGGTTGTCGTTTGTTTATGTGTTACATATTTGTTTTTCATACATTTTTTTACATAAATAAGGCAGTTAGTTTTCTCGTTTGAATTGTTTTACATTGTCTATCGGGGCCTTTTATAGCTGACTATGCGGTATGGGCTTTGCTCATTGTTGAAGGCCGTACGGTGACCTATAGTTGTTAATGTCTGTGTCATTTTGGTCTTTTGTGGTTAGTTGTCTCATTGGCAATCATACCACATCTTCTTTTTTATAAACACTGAAATGTCTCGCCTTATTTACTAACCATTGATTTTATGTTGATTGTCCTAAATATAAAGCTTTCCTACAAGTATCACATAATCTTAACATGAAAGAAAATGAGGTCAAGGTCAAATAAACCAAACAAATAATACACGTTCACCTTACAATCATTCAATAAAACAAATGTAGTTGACCTAGTGCTTAAAGTTTCTAAAAAACAGACTGAACCAAGAAAACCGAACATTAAACAATTAACCATGAAAATGAGGTCAAGGCCAGATGACCTGAAAAAAAAAAATCAAGAGTGCAAACACTGAAATATCTTGCCTTCTTTACTAACCATTGATTTTATGTTGATTGTCCTAAATATAAAACTTTACTACAACATAAACCTAACATGAAAGAAAATGAGGTCAGTGTCATATAAACCAAACAAATAATACATGTACACCTTACAATCATTCAATACACCAAATATAGTTGACCTATTGCTTATAGTTTCTAAGAAACAGACTTACAATTTGGAGTTTAGTATGGCATTCATTATCACTGAACTAGTATATGTATTTGTTTAGGGGCCAGCTGAAGGATGCCTCCGGGTGCGGAAATTTCTCGCTGCATTGAAGACCTGTTGGTGACCTTCTGCTGTTGTCTGCTCTAAATATAGTCGGGTTGTTGTCTCTTTGACACATTCCCCATTTCCATTCTCAATTTTATTAACTAAGAAAACCAAACATTGACAATTACCCATGAAAATCAGGTCAAGGTCAGATGAACAATGCCAGACAGACATGTACACCTTACAATCAATCTGCATTAAATATAGCTGTCCAACTGCTTATTCAGTGTAGTATGTAAGAAACAAACCTAACCATGGAAACTTAACATCGACCAATGAACCATGAAATTGAGGTCAAGGTCAGATTATACCTGCCACATGGACATATTGACCTAACAATCCTTCCATACAACAAATTTAGTTGACCTAAGGCTTATATTTAATCTTAACATTAAGCAATGACCTGTTAAATGAAGTCAAGTTCAAATAAAACCTGTTGTTGGGTTGCAGTGTCATTGACATTTACCTAATATATCCTGTAGTCGAAGATTCTTCTGAAGAATGAAAAGAAGCTAGCATTATCCTTTATTTTCATGTTTCCATTTATAGATGATGTCCTTCCACTTAATAATTTAAAGTTGGGTGACTATGTCATACACATCATCCCAATGAACTTGAAATTAATAATAAAACAGAAACAGCTTACTGGGATTCATTATGATTCGTCATATACTAATTTCCCCAGGAATCATGAATTCAAATGTCCAACAAACTACAAATTTAGTACAGAAATTTATGCAGACTTTTAAAAAACAATGAAATCAAATATGCCTGAAAACTCAAGTTTTCCTCAGTCAACGATTGGTAGCAAGAAATTAAAGAATCCGCTGTAGTCTGAAGCATATCTTGTACCTTGTATTGAGTATATATCTCCCTGTTGATATGATATTCCAGACATTGAAGCTTATAAGGCAGCAACCATTTGATTTTCTGGGGGGGGCTATGGTTTTTTTTGGAAAAAAAAGTTTGTTTCCAGTTTTTGGAGAAAAAAATAATTTGTTTTGAATTCTGAAAAAAAAAAATTGTTTGTTACACCCTCAGCTGCCACTATATGTAATGTTAAAATTGAAAGAAAAAAATTGTTTTCGACTTGTCGCAAAAAAAATAGATTGTTTTTCGCCGCAGGCGAAAAAAAAAGTTTGTACAGAAAAAAAAACCATAGCCCCCCCCCAGAAAATCAAATGGTTGCTGCCTAAGAAGGCATGACACAAGAGTTCCAAGTGGTGCAGTAAACATCATGAGTTGGTTAACTGTTATGCCGTATTTGTTTTACAGATGACAATGGATACTTTCCAATTGTTTTTGCCTTCTTTTCATTGAAGGTCACCTTCTGAATTAATACTTATCACCAGGTTTATACTTGCATCAGCAACACAACAGGTCCCACATGTGGAGCAGGATGTGTTTACCCTTTGGCAGAACCAGAGATCTCCCTCCATCTGCATGAGTAAAATAACAGGTGCCACATGTGGAGCAGGATATGTTTACCCTTTGACAGAACAAGAGATCTCCCTCCATCTGCATGAGCAACACAACAGGTGCCACATGTGGAGCAGGATGTGTTTACCCTTTGGCAGAACAAGAGATTACCCTCCGTTATTGGTAGAATTTGTGATCAACATGACAGGTGCCACATGTGGAGCAGGGTGTGTTTACCCTTTGGCAGAACCAGAGATCACCCTCCGTTATTGGTAGAATTTGTGATCAACACGACAGGTGCAACATGTGGAGCAGGATGTGTTTACCCTTTGGCAGAACCAGAGATCACCCTCCGTTATTGGTAGAATTTGTGATCAACACGACAGGTGCCACATGTGGAGCAGGATGTGTTTACCCTTTGACAGAACCAAAGATCACCCTCCATTATTGGTAGAATTTGTGATCAACATGACAGGTGCCACATGTGGAGCAGGGTGTGTTTACCCTTTGACAGAACCAAAGATCACCCTCCGTTATTGGTAGAATTTGTGATCAACATGACAGGTGCCACATGTGGAGCAGGGTGTGTTTACCCTTTGGCAGAACCAGAGATCACCCTCCGTTATTGGTAGAATTTGTGATCAACACGACAGGTGCCACATGTGGAGCAGGATGTGTTTACCCTTTGACAGAACCAAAGATCACCCTCCATTATTGGTAGAATTTGTGATCAACATGACAGGTGCCACATGTGGAGCAGGGTGTGTTTACCCTTTGACAGAACCACCCTCCGTTATTGGTAGAATTTGTGATGCTCAGTTCCATGTTTTTATACGACCGCAAATTTTGAAAAAATTTTCGTCGTATATTGCTATCACGTTGGCGTCAGCGTCGGCGTCGTCGTCGTCGTCGTCGTCGTCGTCGTCGTCCGGCGTCCGAATACTTTTAGTTTTCGCACTCTAACTTTAGTAAAAGTGAATGGAAATCTATGAAATTTTAACACAAGGTTTATGACCACAAAAGGAAGGTTGGTATTGATTTTGGGAGTTTTGGTCCCAACATTTTAGGAATTAGGGGCCAAAAAGGGCCCAAATAAGCATTTTCTTGGTTTTCGCACTATAACTTTAGTTTAAGTTAATAGAAATCTATGAAATTTTGACACAAGGTTTATGACCACAAAAGAACGGTTGGGATTGATTTTGGGAGTTTTGGTCTCAACAGTTTAGGAATTAGGGGCCAAAAAAGGGCCCAAATAAGCATTATTCTTGGTTTTCGCACAATAACATTAGTTTAAGTAAATAGAAATCAATGAAATTTAAACACAATGTTAATGACTACAAAAGGAAGGTTGGTATTGATTTTGGGAGTTTAGGTCCCAACAGTTTAGGAATTAGGGGCCAAAAAGGGACCCAAATAAGCATTTTTCTTGGTTTTCGCACCATAACGTTAGTATAAGTAAATAGAAATCTATGAAATTTAAACACAAGGTTTATGACCATAAAAGAAAGGTTGGGTTTGATTTTGGGAGTTTTGGTCCCAACATAATAAGGAGCCCAAAGGGTCCAAAATTAAACTTTTGTTTGATTTCATCAAAATTGAATAATTGGGGTTCTTTGATATGCTGAATCTAACTGTCATGACTGTGTATGTAGATTCTTAACTTTTGGTCACGTTTTCAAATTGGTCTACATTAAGGTCCAAAGGGTCCAAAATTAAACTTAGTTTGATTTTGACAAAAAATGAATCAGTTAGGTTCTTTGATATGCTGAATCTAAAAATGTACTTAGATTCTTGATTATTGGCCCAGTTTTCAAGTTGGTCCAAATCAGGGTCCAAAATTAAACTTTGTTTGATTTCATCAAAAATTGAATAAATGGGGTTCTTTGATATACCAAATCTAACTGTGTATGTAGATTCTTCATTTTTGGTCCTGTTTTCAAATTGGTCTACACTAAAGTCCAAAGGGTCCAAAATTAAACTTAGTCTGATTTTAACAAAAATTGAAATCTTGAAGTTCTTTGATATGCTGAATCCAAAAATGTACTTAGATTTTTTATTATGGGCCCAGTTTTCAAGTTGGTCCAAATCAGGATCTAAAATTATTATATTAAGTATTGTGCAATAGCAAGTCTTTTCAATTGCACAGTATTGCACAATGGCAAGAAATATCTAATTGCACAATATTGTGAAATATCAAAAAAAAATTTAATTAGAGTTATCTTTCTTTGTCCAGAATAGTAAGCAAGAAATATCTAATTGCAAAATATTGTGCAATAGCAAGATTTTTTTTTAATTGGAGTTATCTTTCTTTGTCCAGAATCAACTTAAATCTTTGTTATATACCATGTATACAATATACAATGTATATTCACTTTTTACTACCAACTGATAAATTAAAATAATCTTTACCATTCAGTGATAACAAGCAGTTTTTTTACATCTTAATATTTTATGATGTATTTAAATGAGTCGTTATTGTTGCAAACTCCATTAGAAATTTTAATTGAGATTAGTTTTGGAATAAGGGAAAGGGGGATGTGATTAAAAAAATTGGGTTCAATTTTTATCATTTGAAATTTCATAAATAAAAAAGAAAATTTCTTCAAACATTTTTTTGAGAGGATTAATATTCAACAGCATAGTGAATTGCTCTAAGAGAAACAAAAATTTTAAGTTCATTAGAACACATTCATTCTGTGTCAGAAACCTATGCTGTGTCAACTATTTAATCACAATCCAAATTTAGAGCTGAATCCAGCTTGAATGTTGTGTCCATACTTGCCCTAACCGTTCAGGGTTCAACCTCTGCGGTCGTATAAAGCTACGCCCTGCGGAGCATCTGGTTGTATACTGTTGTTTGTCTTTTGGTGTTTTATAAGACTGCAATTTTTTTTTTTAAAGTTTCAAGAAGAAATCTTCAATTTTACAGTATTGTGCAATAGATTTGTAAGATCTTTAACCACATTTATTTTGTGTCAGAAACCTATATTATGGCAAAAATGTGATCACAATCCAAATTCAGACAGTATTAAGCTTGAATATTGTGTCTAAATTTGCCCCAACAGTTCAGGGTTTGACCTCTGCAGTCGTATCAGGCTGCCCTCAGCAAAGCATTTATTTTTTTTGCCATGGAATTGTCAGTGCGTATTTGACTAGAGTTTAATGATCCCTGTGGTATCTTTTGCATCCTTCACTAGTTTGATCCACAGAAATTTTCATTGGTGTATATATAATATGAGGAAGGCGCTACCTTAAATGCCAGCTTTATACTAAGACAATGTCCTATATACATGATATATTGATTGGTTGTTGGTTGTTTAACGTCCAGTGGCAAATATTTCATGCATGTTCAGAACGAATGTCCTAGGGTACATTAACATATTGTTTATGTCTAAAAGAAAATAGTAAGTTCAGATGGAAAATGTTTAGGGAACAAACATTGAACTTGAAAAGGCATGAGGGGTTATGGTATTTTTCCTGAAACAAATGCAACAAAATGGGTCAATTCAAGACAATATTGCAGCAAATTCCACACTGAAAAATGTTATGATGGTTGGATGATGGCATTGGTTAAAAATTCTAAAATAGAAATATCATAATTGCACTAGATTTATTCAAAACAAAATAATATTTTGCAAGAATTTGATGAATTTAATAGATGCTACAGTCAAATGTCCAGGTCATCATCAGGGTCTTCCTCATCAAAGTCATCAATTTCATCCGGCTGGTAAAATATCTTTCCTTCTCCAACAGACTTGCTCAAAGTATCTTCCTGTCTGTAAGCATATAAAGAAAATACAATATTCTTATAGTAATTTAAGAGGAAAAAAATTTCTTGTGAGAAAAATAGTTGTGTATATAAAAAAAAATTTTGTAAGGGTTAACGGAACCCAGTGTCTTGCCTACTTTTGCTGTAAATCGCAGGCTCAACAAAAATGAGGAAAAAAATCCATAAAAATATTCCTCTTGATACTATCTTATGATTGTAAGAAGCTTCTGTCCAAGTTTGGTACAAACCCAGGATAATTTAAGAAAGTTATTAAAATTTTAAAAACTTTAACCACAGAGTGAATGTAATGTTTCCCCGCAGAAAAACTAAGTCCATTTAAAAGTAAAATACGGAAAAAATGGATTTATTTTTTTACAAAATTTACTTCTGGATACTATCTTATGATCATAAACAAGCTTCTGTCCAAGTTTGGTACAAACCAAGGATAGTTTAAGAAAGTTATTAAAATTCTAAAAAAACTTTAACCACAGACTGAATATTTGTGGACGCCTCTGCCGACAACAACGACGACGACGGAATGTAGGATTGCTTAGTCTCGCTTTTTCGACTAAAGTCGAAGACTTGACAAAAAAACAAGCCACTATAAAAACTTATATGTCACTAGAATACTAAGAATTTGAACTTTTTATGTATAAAATGGTTGTGTGTTCACCAATCAGTTATCAACCTAAACATAAAACAAAAGGATCCAGAGGTTACCTTTGTTTTTTTACAATCCATTATTTTTTTCAAAGCCAATACAAGGCTTATATGACAGTTATGTTATAGTCATTCTGTTGCTTAACAAAGTAAAGTATTTGGTTTTGACAGTTTTTACAGAATTTCCAATTCTAAGTTTACCTTGAAGTTTGGTGTTTTAGCTTTTAGTTTTTTTTAGCTAACAGTACATTAAACATCAATCAAACATTATGTAATGGGAGCATCCGTTAGTCAATGAGCCATTCATATTATGCATGTGTGTGTGTGTGTCTATAGGAAGATGGTTTTTAAAATATAATGTTCAAGATTTCTTTTGATAAATACTGTAAATAATATACTACTGTGGATTTATTATTATTTGTTGGATAATTTTCGTGGATTTTGTGAGTACAGGTGAACCACGAATTTAGATGTTCAAGGAATATAAACAAATTTTCTATAGGCTAGAACCCAGAATTTGGAAAAACCAAGAAATTAAATATCCACGAACATGTAAATTTTCCTTAATCCACGAAAATTGGTACCAATGAAAATAAATGAATCCACAGTATGCAAAACATGAGGTACTCATGAGTTGGTAACTTTTAGTAAATAAGACCACCTTGATACATAATATAGATACATTGTTTCAGAAGGATAGGGAATTCTAATGATTACAAACATTCTGTGATACATTGTACCAGTAAAATAATCACTGAACTGGAAATAAATGGTAATTTGATTTATAACTTGTCATGGTGTAAAATATATAACAAATATCAAGTCAATATCTTCAACTATGATGGGAATAAAATGTGGAAAATTGATTATTTGAATGAAAGTCCAAGGACCATAACTCTGCACAAAATCATCAGACTGGAACAAAATTTGAACTTGATCTGTAACTTGTCAAGCTTAAACTATATATATACCAATCGTCAAATCATAATCTTCAATCATGACAAAATAATATTGGAAAACTGATTATTTGAGTGTTGAGATTATTCAAGGACCATAACTCTGTATAAAATTGATAGACCAAACAAAATTTGAACTTGATCTGTAACTTGTCATGATTAAACAAAACACCTACATACTGAGTGCAAACCTGAAGTGCCCTTCTGCTTCGTCAGTAAGGGACCAATAACCTTAACCAGTACATAAAGCTATGGTACTACTAAACAACAGGTAATGTAAGGACTCACCTTTGTTGGTCATATGTATAGGGTAACTTGACTTGACTTCTCGCTTTCTTTTCCTTATCTGTTAAGGTCAAGTTAAAGGTCAAATTTGCAGCAGGGTCAACCTAAAATAAAAGAATAATGGACAGTCTATAGAAACTGGTACAATTTTACTAAAATACTAGAACACACCCGTGATATCACGGGTCCGTGACTGAATTAAAATATATAACTATGCGCAAGCCTTATTTTAAGTCATGCTGATTATAAGATAAACAGTTTTTCTTTGCTTTCAAGTCTTTCTGTTTGAACCCGTCGAACTGAAACAATAATATTAATTATTTGGAAAACAAAAGGTTCTGGAATGGAGTATTTTTTAATCAACAGCATTGTCCTATATAAGTTATAAATAAAGTTGAATTCTTTGCTTCGCTGTTTTACGTCATGCCCACTAACAAATTGAAAACTGTACCTATACGCCTTATTTTTAGTCCAGATTTTTAGTATTCGTATTGCTATCTTAGAAAGTCTTACTGATTAAAATACTACAATAGGTAACAATTTGACAATTTAGTAGTGTCAACCCTGTGGTTATGACCCGTGTATATAGCATATTAATCCTGAATACAACGTTTGGTGGTGCGCCTGTCAGATGCGGAACGTACAGATAAGGTAATAGGTAACAGGTGAATATACTATTGGTATCGGTAGCGGACTCGACCCGGAACTTCTTAATTATTGGCAATATTAATTACGTGGAAAACAAAAGGGCCTGGAGTGGTGTAATTTTAAATCTACACCTTTGTACTATATTAGTTATATATAAAGTTGAATTCTGTGATTCATCGTTTTTTACGTGATGACGGTTGACAAATTGGACCTCGTAATTTTAGTATTATAGATAATATAATGTCTCCTCAGTAAGAAAAGTTCATTAGTCAGTTGGACAAGATTTTGAACTACTAGGGGACATTTGAGCGCCAACATTAGAGCCCATTTTAGCGCGGGATTAATACGTTCATCTGTATTTTCAATAGCCCATTTTAACGAAAACTTACCTGGTTGAATAATACTAACTAAGCTTTGGGCAGAATTTCATTGTATTTTAAAGGAAACAAATTATAATCCAGAGTCGTCCCATGACCATTATAGTGAGCAATGTTATAGTTGTCACCCAGCTATTTATGTTTGATACTATTATCAAATTGCAAACAACAACATATACAAAATTACGGAGTAAAGAGGAATGTGCGTCAAAATCTAGACAAGATAAAGAGAAATAACAGTTCCTAATACAATTCAACAGTATTGTACAGGGGGTATATCCAGAGCCCATTACGTCCATTCTCTAGAACATAAATTCCAGGCTAGAACAAACTTTTAACATTTGATTAAATCGTTTAGCCATTTAGTGCTGTATTTTAATTGGACATCATGTTTTATATTGTGCTGTCTTAAGTCTATTTATATTTAATTTATTTATATATATAATAAAGTGTTTAAAATATTTCACTAAAATGGGTTCTACTTTGGCGATAAAACGTCTGATTTTTTTTCACTCAAATGTCCTATCAATGCACTAAAATGTCCTCCGCCGTAAGTTTTATATTTTTCATGGTGAAAGATGACTGTGGTTTATAGGAATTGTATGGGAAGTAATGACTGTGAAAACTTGGAAATATATAAGAAATAACAAGAATTTCAAAATATTTCCATACCTGCCAACTTTCACAATTTAGGCGTGCACTACACGATTTTGACCCTTTGTCACGATTGCACGATCGTGATTGTGAAAAAACACCTAAAACACGATTTTGTGAAAATGTACACAAAAATTTGATTGTTCCCGATTTTAAACTGTATCCAAGGGAAGACAATCGTGTTCAGCTAATCAAATTCTGTTTCTCGTGATCAAATTAATGAGCCAATCAAAAACCTTTTCTCTCAAGATTATTCTTACATGCTAGATTTTGAACTTGTGTTGCATTCCTCTATGTGTTAGTCAGAATTGTAAAATCGTGAACATGGCAGGTGATTTTTCACCTTCAATGAGGTTCTTACACAGATTAAG
The DNA here is from genome assembly GCF_963676685.1 of Mytilus edulis. Classification (NCBI taxonomy): domain Eukaryota; kingdom Metazoa; phylum Mollusca; class Bivalvia; order Mytilida; family Mytilidae; genus Mytilus; species Mytilus edulis. The sequence goes on along the minus strand of NC_092356.1, from coordinate 16,733,030 downwards.
AATCAAAGCATGGTTGATTTACAATTTCAATGATGCAGTACATGTACTACCATAAAGATAATAAACAGAAGATTATTCACTAAATTATTGACATTACACTTGAAGTAACATCTGTTATTTATGTATTCAATTAAATTACCAAATCATTTAAGTACATTGTACTATTCTTTATTTTTCACAAGTACCAAACAAACAGGTTTGGACCCCCCCCCCCCCCCCCCACATAAGGGGTATCCCTTAAATGAGGGACTGTCCCTAAGACATGGGGTCATTTTACTATTGTAAAAAATAAAATAGAAAAATTTAGACTTTCTTACTTAAAAATGGAAAAATTCATTATAATTTATTTTTGGAACAACTTTTGTAAATGAGGGGTTCAATTATTTTGAAAAATAAAGAAGTTCAAGTCCAAGAACACTTCAAAATTCTTGTACATGTGTTGAGCATATAATAACATTTATCATAAGATGTATAGTTTCTTTTAGATTTTTTCAAATAGTATGAATATGTGTTCATTTGTACTAAAAAAAAGTGGGTTTTAATGTCCTTACATTGAGGTGTTGATAAAGGTCCTTCTTTTTGCATAATTTTAAATTGGAAAAGGTCAACAATCATGTCATATCCTTACACATGGAAATAAATCCTGGGCTTATAGCTACATGTTCATCTTTTCTACTGATATAATAATTAGAATCATGCAAAAAAAACTTAATAAAAAGGCTTGAAAGCTCATCATACAAATATGACACTTTTTCAAAACCACAAAACAGCATGCGCAAAAAACGGTGAAAGAATTGTAACCTTTGAAATTGTTATCGCGCACTAAAACCCCCATGGGCACTTCCAAAAGTTGGCAGGTATGTATTTCATTAATAGTGTATTTGAGACATGATTTTTAAAAAGAATAAAGCAAATTTTTCCAAAAGTGAGAAATTTTAAATTGGATTAAACCACCGACTATTATGACCTATAAAATAAGTTGAATAAACAAAATTTATATTATATAAATGCAAAGTTGATAAATGTATTACTGGTTAAATAAAAATCATCAAATTTAAAAATTACAGTTTAGGCCACACCAATTTAATTCCTTGTTCGACGGACCCGCCCGCACCTATTTTTTTCAAAACAGAATTTTTTTATTTTTTTTATATTCCCGCTTCCCGCATCGGGAAATGTAATCGTGTCCATTTTCCGTACCTTTTTTTGTAAATATTATAAAAAGATATATACAGTCTCACCTGTATATAACGATTTTAAACATATAAGCACCCCATTTGTGTAAATATTTGAAACAATATTTGATTCAGCATGATACACATTTATCCCAAGACTAAAATGGGAGTGCTCCGATAGAAATATGTAACAGAGGAAAATACCAGTCAAAACAAAACATTGGTTTCCTTCCCCTTACTTATATTCTCTATCAAGAAATTTTTGTTGTTAGAATAAACTTCAAAGAACTTCGGAAAGAAATGCCTTCAACTGCAATTATATTGTATGCTGGCAATACAAAACTAATCCATACCCGCCGCATGTTTAAGCACCTGTCCTGATTGATTCAGGGACCTGTCGCTCAGCAGTTAAAATGTAGATATCGTTTGTTGATGTTCATAAAAATTATTTGGTATTTTCCCATTTGTATAAATAAATAAGATCGTTGGTTTTCCAGTTCGAATTGTGATTGCTCTATGGTCGGGTTGTTGTCGCTTTGACACATTCTCCATTTCCTTTCTCAATTTTACTTATAATTTTGTGTCCCTTATAGCTTGCTGTTTGGTCTGGGTCAATGCCCAGTGTTAACAGGGCTCATATGGGATCATTTTACTGTTGTAGAAAAGAAATACCAAGGATTTGTATAGTGCTTCTATACAAATCAATTGAAAAACTTCAATTTTATTACTTAAAAAGAGGAGAAATACATTATATTTTAAACAACTAGAGGGGTCCACTTGTTTTAAATAATAGTTGAAATGGCTAAGGTCCAGGAAAATCACAAAATTCTTGGACATGTTTTTATCATTTAATACCAGATAGATATATAGTTCGTTGGGAAAAGATGAGCCCTTTTGTACTTAAAAGTGTTATTTACAAAAAAATACATTATAACTTATATTGACCCCTCATAAAAGGGATACTTATAAAATTGTTTTTAGGATGAAGAATTGTCTCATTAATTGGCACACATACATATAGCAATTCTAATTATTCAATTATATCTTGGTGAACAGGGAAAAAATTCTTCATAAATTAAAGAAATGTCAACATGGTCAAAGTACAAGTGATAAATCAAGTTTTAAAATTGTCAAAACCTACTATTTTATGTTTACAAAAAAAAAATACTTTTCAAGCTTCGATCGCCTCAAAAATTTGCAAATCAAATATTTTTTTATTAAAATTTTCAAATCGCTCGCTCGCCCCAATTTTTGAAGTCCAAAAATTCGTAGAACAAGAAATTAAATTGGTGTGGCCTTATTGGATTCTAATAAAAAAAAAATCATTTGATGAGATTTTATATCCCTATCCAGAAACTCATTTTGGAATCAATTTTGACTCTAAAAATATAATTTGAAGTAGTTATTTCCCTTGTTGGGAAGTGAAACTGATAAACAGTAACTAAATTCAAGTCTTTTGCCTTCCAATATACGTGTTTTTAAACTTGATCATGAAGCTTGACTTATTACTGAAAACCAATTGTTTTCACCATTGCTCTGCTTTTCAGCAAACCAGTTTTCTTTCCAACAAGGGGAATAATAATTTTCAATTGAAATTTTAAAATCAGATTCATGCTTTTGGAAATGTGTCCAATAATTAACGCCCCTGCCATTGTTTCTGCTTACCTGACTGTCGTCTGCAGAACTTTGCAGACTAATCACCGTTGAAACTTCTTTTACATCCTTAATTTCAAAGTTATCTGTCAAACTGAAGTTTTCACTCTGAAATATATACATGATTTATGACAATTTTTTGCAGGTAATGTACTTTTGACAGTAAAAAATTATGTTTCATATAATTCATAAATATCATGCACAATAACTGTCAAAATGTGAAATTTTAATTAGAATGGAATGATTACATTGTCACACTTCGAAAAAAAAAATCCCATTCCAACACCAGTCTTGGCAATTCATAGTGTTTAAATCTGGTACATGTACTGTGGATTCAGTAATTTTCGTGAAAACCAGTTTTTGTGAATTGAGGTAGAAATCACTGTAGAACTGCTGATCAAAAGACCAAATATGAAGTTATTCATTATAGTAGTATAGCAGAAATGTGTGACAATGCATTTCTAAGTTCATTCAACACAGTGAAAAATCAAAATAGCGGCAAACAGGAAATATATAACTGACAGATCTGAAAAGTGTACAATGCCATTTGGACTTTCGTGTCTTATGGAAATCATACAAAATCTCCCTATTTTTTTATTAATAAACAAGGAATAATTACAATCTGGGTTATCTTCCCTGAAATCTTTTTATGGAACACATCACAGCCATGAGTATGTTGATCAGTACTGGGCTTTTTCATCTTAATTATTGTTGATGCAGTATGTTCAACCAGTGAGGAGGTCATGTGATCATGTAAATCTTCATGCAGCAAGCAGACGACCTGTTCCACTTCACAACCTGAAGTAATTAAACACAAAATATTAGTATAATAATATTTAATTGTCATGCATACAAAAGTTGAAAAGTTGAATATATAATTCATTTTGTTTTATGTTTAATAAGGATTGCAAGCAGCCAGTGGTAACATGTTAGTCTCCTCACATGCTTGTGTTACTCATCTTTAGTTTGCTATGTTTAGATAGATCATATGTTTTTGTACATTATATAAATTTGTACTATGTATACTTTTTTAATGGAAAATAGCAGGAAAACCGATGAAATGAGTGTTGTGTGTACTATTTTAGATTTTAGTCTTTTTGTCTGCTTTTCTTTTACCTTTGGTTATTGATTGCCCTTAGTTTCCCTCTTCCTTTTTGGGTCCTTCCACCATTCTGAGGAAGACCTTTTGAAATTAATTTGATAATCATTTTTTTGTTCAGCCACTTCTGTTTCTGTAATGTTGCTTTTATCTCGCAACATGATGATAGTTTATTTGAAATATGCTATTCAACAATTATAACGCTTTTGCATATTGGAGTTATCTCCCCATAAACTGTTCCTCTTGTTATTGCTTGTCGTCTGCTGAATCCGAATAAGATATCACTTTCTTTAAATTTTTTACCAAAAATAAGGTTATGGCGTAATATGATAAACGCAAATTTAGTCTTAGATGCATGATTATTTTTAAAAGCTGTTAATGGCTTTGACCTAGCTGTCAGAAACTGGGAGAAGGCTTTGCTCATTGTTGAAGGCCATAGGGTGACCTATGCTTGTTAATTTATGTGTTATGTTGGTCTCTTGTGGAGAGTTGTCTCATTGGCAATCATACCACATCTTCTTTTTTTTATATTAGATCTGTACTTTGTCTTTATGTTGTTGGGATGTACAAGGTACCTGGCCCCATCAACTCAGTGTTTTTGTTGGATGCATTTCTATTTGAATCCATTTTATGAGTTAAGATATTTTCAACTGATTTTTTATAGTTTGTTTTTATGTTGTATTGTTACACCACTGTCCAAGGTTACGGAAGGGTTGGGATCCTGCTAACATGTTTAACCCTGCCACAGTCAGTATGTAAGTGCTTGTCCCAAGTCAGGAGCCTGTAATTCAGTGGTTGTCATTTGTTGCTGTGTTACATATTTGTTACTATTAAGTTATGTGTCATTTGGTCTCTTGTAGCTGTCTCATTGGCAATCACACAACATCTTATTTTTTATATAATGTTAATTCAGATACTATTGCGATTTTTTTTATCAAGTTGCAAAAAATGCAACACGATTATAATCCCAATAATTTAAACTCGCATTAAAAAACTTTTGTACGAATTATACAGGATTGTTTTCAAAATCGCAAAAATTAAAATCCTAAATTTCTGAATTTACAGTACACACACTTTGTGTTGCCCCATACAACTTATTTTACCTAAACACTGTGTATACGCCAACTTATGGATGACTTGACATGTGTATGATGCAGATCTGTACAAAATCAACTGGCTAAGTGAATCAATCACCACTGCAATTTTCTTGTTGCCATGGATATTATTTTTTTCTATTAGGAATGGTATAATATCAATTGTTGCATTTAGACTAGGAGTGTTATTCCAATTCAAAATGTCTGAATGTCCATCATATATCTTGCACCTGATAAAAAATTATTAAAAAGTTCTTTTTGTTTTGCTCTGTTATTTCATTCAAGTATACAGTCGTAGCCTATGATTAAATTTGATTTTTTTTAAATATAATATGTTATTTCATTCAAGTATACAGTCATAGCCTACGACTCATAGGTCAATAATATAGATTTTATTTTATCTTGTAAAAAAACTATTTCTTATGTTTCTTAAGATAAAAAAAAAATTATTGTACAATATTCTCAAGAGAAATTACTGGAAGGCGTATACATACAACAATTTAAATTAAGGGTGGTTAATTATAATTAAAGATGTATTAAACAAGTCAGAAACAGCAAAATTGCAAGAAAATTTGAAAAAATATAATCACAGGAAAAATATAAAAAATTTATAGCAAATGCTTGCTTAAATTTGATTTTTTTTAAATATAAATATAAATTTATATAAATTTATCGACAGATTCATTTAGGATAGGTTTAATGAAACAAAAGTTATAACGATTGGTTTTATAAAAAACATACCTGCTAACATCAATGTGTGACTTGATATCTCTTGACCTGCCATCATAACAGACAATATGTACCTCATCAACTCTAAAATAAATATATATGATATTATTGTAAGATCATCATGTGATTATAAATTATGGTAAACATGAGCATGATAAAATGCACTTATTACATTGGTTTCCAGGTGATAATTTCACATGTGAAATAAATGTGGTTATTTTCACTCATCTGAAGTCATACAACAATAGGCATTGTCAAGACTTTGTCCATTTCGTCAGATCAAAGCAAATCGTGAATGTGTAGAAAAAGATAAAGTTCCTGACATTTTATTTCATAAGAATGACATTTGCCAATGTAATATAAATAATAACTAATCAAAGATTTCAAATATTGAAAAATATTCAACTTGTGACCGAAAAAAACTGATAATTTACTCATGTGCTACAGGCATTTGTAAATTAATGTGTTTTTCTGTCGCTCATCAAATACATTTCTCTATTTGAATTCTTCAATTAGTTATATTCTATCAAAGCTTTCAAAAAATAATTGGACAAGATGATTTTTTGGTTTATCAAATCATATTATTATTGGTCATTTTTTTGTCATTTGAACTCTGGTCATGATAGTTTCATTTCATTGCCTCATTAGCAATCCAACAGCATCGCTTTAATTCAATACCTTAATTTTTGTGTTTAAAGTTTAAATATATTTAAAGAAAAAAATTCAGCTAATATTTAAATGGTAATTTAAAAAAAAATCTTTCTCACTGTAACTTCATCCTTAATGTTAACTTAATACATTTTGTATCAGGTTATCCCAGAAAAATATCGCAGTTAAACTTCAACACAACCAATTAATTGCTTTTTTCTCAAGAGTCCCTCCCCCAAATCATCCTCTATAACTTATAAATTTCAGGAATCTGAGAACAACAAAAAAAAACCACCTACACACCTTCCAAAAGTCCTTAGGGATGTGTAGAAAATGGGAAACAATTATTGTAGGTCAATAAAATATTCATGATATTAATAAGGTCATGAACATGATGAAGGTGTGTTTTATTTTTCATGATTTAAGGATGTACTTAGGTGAGGTTTTGAAATTTGTGTCAAATGTTCGGACTCCTAGGTGTTTTTCCATACAATACAATGTAAAATATTTTGCCCCATAACACCCATTTATTTTTTCATATAAGACTTAATAGCTCATGAAAGGTCATTTACCAAAATTTTAAAAGATTCTTGATTTTCTTTCTTTTGTTTTGAGACCCAAATAATACCAATGCAAATATAAGGTAAAAGTCCGAGTCAGCCTTTTCCCGCCATATTTTAAATCTCAAATATCTCAAAAAGGAGGTCCATGACCTATCAATATTTTTAGCTTATCTTTATCCTTAATTGATGCTCTACCAGCTTATAGTATCAATTTTAATTTCTTAATTTCCTAATTTTTACTTAACCTCACCTAAGTACATCCTTAATTCTAATACAATATACATAATGTACCTCTCTGCAAGACTAGATATGAAAGAACACAGAACACCTCTACCAAGATAGTCTGATGAATCTGAAATACAAATACTAAACAGTTTTACAAATAATTAATCTTGATTATCATGATTATCTTGACTCTATTCAGTCATTTGTCAGTACTTAATTAAACAAGTTAAGCAATAAATATTTTTAATACATGTATCATATAATTTGAAAAATAAATCATAAATACTATAAGTAACAATAACTAAACTATTGTAACGAAGAAATAAACCATAAAGTGCAACGCCAAATCAAGCATGTTATATGCTTTTTGCCTGCCATTACTGGTCATTACTGGAAATCACAAAGGTTACTTGGGTACCCATAAAATTTTGATGTCACAGTAAAATATAACTGAAGCCACGATGAAAAAGTGACTGTTGTATGATGTCAATAGTTTAAGTGGGGCAGATTTTCGGGTCAAGCGATACAGATTTCCAAAATTATAGCGATAAGGTGTATAGTTGGGAATTATAGTTACCTGTACCATTGTTAACTCGTACCAACGTGACCCCAGAGGAAAGTAACTGATATATGAAATAGTACCTAAAATCATCCTCAGCTTAAAGTGGGGTTTGAGTTGCATAGTTTTTCGTTTTCTATCATGTGGTTGTGTCTTGTGTGCTATTATTTGTCTGTTTGTCTTTTTATTTATTAGCCATGGCGTTGTCAGTTTATTTCTTTTTATGAGTTTGACTGTCCTTCCGGTATCTGTTCTAATGGTATTGTGAATAGCGAGTAGACGTCATGGTAGCGTTGGCAGCATAATATTGTCAGTTTATTTCTATTTATGAGTTTGACTGTCCATCTGTATTCTGCATGGCCAGTAGGCTTAATGGTAGTGTTGGCATAATAACAAAGGATATATTTCATTTTGATGCTTTATTTACCACAATTTCATAACATCATAACATTCATTTAGAATGAAAGTTTAGAAAATTGATTAAAAAAGGTCCCATTGCAATTTTATTGAGTTTTAACGAAGAAGTCAACGGAGTTTGTCTGGTTATGTCACCTCGATTTTCAAACTTATTTCAAAGCAGGAAATCATATATCTGAACTGAAACTTAAAACATTTTTAATTGTAAAAATTTGTATACTGTAAAACGCAGGGTTGGGAGTTTAAATACACAATATAACAAAAAAGTTATGACCATTTAATATATGTACCCCATTCATTTTCATTGATAACCAATTGGCTATAACTGATATACAATGACGACTTCAGTATGTATATTAATGAAATTTATCCTGTTGAACTTACTTTAAATAAAGCTAATACTAACAATGACCACTGCCCTTTTCTCGATCTTGATATCTATATCACTAATGGAAAGCTGAATACTCAAATTTATGATAAAAGGGATGATTTTTCATTTCCTATCGTTAATTATCCGTTTTTAGATGGTGACGTTCCCTTGTCACCATCCTACGGTGTTTATATATCTCAACTTGTACGATTCGCTCGTGTATGTAACAATGTTTTAGATTTTAACGAGAGAAATTTATGTATTACTGAAAAATTATTACACCAGGGTTTTCGATATCACAAACTAGTCAAAACATTTACTAAATTTTATCATCGGTATAAAGACATCATTCGTAAATATAGCTCAACATGCAGACTTCTAATACGTTCAGGTATTTCACATCCAATTTTTTATGGTAATATACTTTATAAAGCACAAAGGTGTCAGTATTCACCTCAGAAACTTACAAAACCTTTGAATAGACTTATTAAGAAGGGATATAATTACGATACTGTTGTCAAGTCATTAAAGATTGCATATTTTGGCGTTAATATTGAGTCACTGATAAGGTCTTTGCATCGGAACTAAACACATTTTTTTTTTTTTTTTTTTTTTTTAAAAACAGTTGTTGGCATGACACGGGTTATGTTCTTCTCATATATGTTATGATGGTATGATACTAAACCCCTAACGGGAAGGATTGTGCCTGATGTTCATATGATGAAATCATAATCTTTCAGTCAGTTTAATTGAAGTCTGGAGCTGGCATGTCAGTTAACTGCTAGTAGTCTGTTGTTATTTATGTATTTTTGTCATTATGTTTATTTTCTTTGGTTACATCTTCTGACATCAGACTCGGATTTCTCTTGAACTGAATTTTAATGTGCGTATTGTTATGCGTTTACTTTACTACATTGGTTAGAGGTATAGGGGGAGGGTTGAGATCTCACAAACATGTTTAACCCCGCCGCATTTTTGCGCCTGTCCCAAGTCAGGAGCCTCTGGCCTTTGTTAGTCTTGTATTATTTTAATTTTAGTTTCTTGTGTACAATTTGGAAATTAGTATGGCGTTCATTATCACTGGACTAGTATATATTTGTTTAGGGGCCAGCTGAAGGACGCCTCCGGGTGCGGGAATTTCTCGCTACATTGAAGACCTGTTGGTGACCCTCTGCTGTTGTTTTTTATTTGGTCGGGTTGTTGTCTCTTTGACACATTCCCCATTTCCATTCTCAATTTTAACTTAAGTGTAAAAGTCACGTGATGACCAAGATAGTTGGATATGTCCCACAAGGCGATTATCTGTCCCTGGACTGCTCGGACCTTCTTCCATTGACACCTTTTAGCTTGCCCTTACTGATCAGTTCATATTTTTGTCTAAGTTTTCATTAAAATCCTGTATAAAATTCAAGTATTTCAACTTTTTTTTTTTTTTAAGTTTACAAAAAAAACAACATAAAACATTCATATTTTTTAATATATTTTTAATGGTACGAGTTTGCAGTGTTACGTGTTCTGAATGGTACAAGTTTACGTTGGTACGAGTTAACTATTTTGGTATGAGTTACTGTGGTACGAGTTAACTTGCTTCCATAGTTGGTGGTCATCTAAGTCCTCTGGCAAGGAAAGTGTCCCAGAAAAAAATTAAAATAGCCTTGCCAGACGTCATAATTATTTGGACTAGTGGTCATCTAACTCACATTTTTTTCTCATACTTTCGTTTAAAAACTGGAACAAATTTATTCATCACAACATCAGTCAACTTGATGTTGGGAAGAAGTCCTCAATAGCAGTAGAAAATTCAATAAAAATTGTACTAATGAACTCAAAATCATTCATTTTTTTTTATGTCATGTTTTGAAAACCCCAAACATGCGCAGAAATGTAAGATGAACTTCCTTTTTCCGGTCTCGTTTGTATGAAACTTTGAGTAAAATATATATTTATCAGTCTAGTATAAAATAGGAAGGAACATGCAATACCAATTTCATTTTTAATAATTCCTTGATATGAAAAAACGTTACCTGATGATAGCGTTTCTTTGTTTACATTGCATATGACATCATAATTTAAATAACGTCACAACTAAAATCCCTAACAACAGAACCAAAATCGGAAACGTTTCGGTATAATTTCCATTTCTTTTTTTTTAACAAATATTTAAGTTACAAAAGAATAATTCATACAGACTTCGTCCCCATTTACAGGTAAGGGAGCTACCATTTGATTTTTATGGGGGGGCTAGGATGAGAAATTTTGTCCTGCATTTTTTTTTAGCTATAATCTCTGTCCTGCCTTTTTTTTTAGCTATAATCTCTGTCCTGCCTTTTTTTTTAGCTATAATCTCTGTCCTGCCTTTTTATTTTTCATGTTTTTCACTCTGTTCGGTCCTGCCTTTTTTTTTTAGTTTATCCTGACTTTTTTTTACCTTAATTGTCGTCCTGAATTTTTTTTTTTTTGCAAGTGTCTCATCCTGCCTTTTTTTTTACTCAAAATTCCTGTCCTGCCTATTTTTTTCAAATTTCATCCTAGCCCCCCCCACAAAAATCAAATGGTAGCTCCCTAATGCCTGCCTCATATTAAATGCAAAAGAACAGGACCCAAAGAACAATATGAAGAAAATGTATGGACGAATCGTCTGTGGCCGAAAGTTGAAACGACCAGTGCAAGTGGACGAAACATCTCGAAAGCAAAAGCTGGCTTATTTTGAGATCGTATCTTTCTAAAACTTGCCTTCAATCAGAACAATGTTAGACTTGTCTTGCCCCTTGGCCAAATCCCCAATCATATCGATAAGAACAATCTTTTTCGTTACTAAAAAGTTGCAATATTGACTTCTATGGGCGCAGACATCTTTCAGAATCGCAGAAAATACAAATGACTTTTGATGTCCTTTTAAAAAAATGAATTATACAGTAAATTTTAAACGAATTTAATTATAGTTATAGTGATATAGTTTTTTGATAATTCTGTATTTTTTAATTTTGACCAATGAGGTCGAAAATATTTGTTAACGAATGATGTAAACAACATGGCGGATTCTTGTCGTCCTGCTAGTCGTCATGGAGGGAGGTACAGCGCAAATCATGACCATGCAGACGTCCAGTACTCTGACAATCTTCCATCTTACTCTACAGTGGAATACAGAAATGTTGACGGTGCTTAAACCCTAATCACACCCTTTTACATTGCATTTTTCATAAACTGACCTTGTTATTGCGTCAAGTTCAAGGCAATCTGCTCCAGAGGAAACATATGGACTGACCATGTTTAAAGATGATATGTTCAAAATATTTACATAACCCCTTTTAACTTCTATGTGTGTATGGACATGTGTTATTAGTGCTAAATGAGACATTGAGACAACTCTCCATCCAACTGGAAGACCGTATTGTATGCGCAGATACAGTTGAGAGCTTCAAGGCTGCTCTCCAACACAGCCAATAGGTGTCTCTCTCTCCTTTTGAGTAAAAGCCAAAATTGGTGTCTTCAACATACACATAGAGATACAGTTACAGAACATGTCCAAGATACAATTTGCAATTTAAGTAAACATTATTATAGGGCAAAGTATGGCCGTGGCTCAAACAGAACAGCAAGCTATAATAAAGGGCCCAAATGAATGACTAGTGTAAAACCGATTCAAACAGTAAAACCAACTGTCTAATTTATATAGGGGTCTAAGCGTGAGGCATGATTGGTAATTTTTTTATAAGAGTGACACATGAAAGTCGAATAATGAAGCGTGAAAACTGAAAACGTAGTCTGGCAGGACACAGGAAATTACATGCACTAGTATGGCAACAAAAAGTGTGCCAACCTTAAGCTTCACCCTATCCTAAATTTATAGTGATGTTAATAGTGAAACATCACAACATAGAAAGACACTCTATAAAATATCAGTTGAAATGGCTATAACTTTATTAAAAGATACACTGAACAAATAAACTTGTAGATTTTACAATGTAATTACAAAATTTAAAAAAAGGGGGGACTAGTGAGATGTAAAATAATATCAGAAAGACAACTTTAAAATTCCACTTTGTTCTTCAGGTCAGCACTTGGTTTTCGGGATAAGGCCATAAAAAGATTGTTTGTTTGCCCTAACCCTACCTACCCAGAAAATAGCTGCCTACTCAAAATCTTTTATTGCCTTGATTAGAAAAGTCTTTTTTTTTAATCGAATCTGCTGCTTTTCTGCATGACAAAAAAAAACATCCAACACTTCCATTTCTCTTTCTCAAAATAAAAAAAATTGCCTACCTACCTACCCACTATCTCTACTTTTGGGTAGGGTTTGGGCAAACTAAAACATTTTTAAGTGTGGCCTAATTATTTATTAATTTTTACAACATGAGGAGTTATATTGAAAGTTGTAAAACAACAGACACAGAAGCAGTCAAATCTAGTGTGGTCAAAGGAAAAAGATAATTAAACGTGAAAAATTACACTTTTATCAGTATATCTAGGTATGGGGACATGATTGATTCCCCAATTAATTGGGACCTTTAAAATGTGGTTAAACGTTATTCAATATATATCAGATTTCTAACTAACACAGATTCTAAAAACAGGACTTGCATCATTTTAAAAATTTAAAGTCAGATTACATTGCATGTAAAGATTCACACAGCAGTAAGCCATAAAAGATTTGCTTTCTTTTTTATATAGATTTTCTAATTTCAGAAATGTATAGACAAAACCACAGTCCTGTCCTAATGGAAAGAACAATGGAACGTCCGAGAACTGGACGAGGATATAGACAAATTCGACCACAATCTCGTGGAGGCAGAGAAGAAATTTTTGATGAAACAAAAACTGGAAGACCTACTTCAAGAGTGGGATTTAGACCTGATACATATGATAGGTATAAAAAGCATGTGGTATTAGAAAATTTATTCATGTAAATAAGGTATTTTTTTGAGAAATTGTATCATGTACAGGAATAAAACCACTAATTCATAGCCCCATTGCAAGTATTCACAGCTGTTTTGTTGAAAGTTCAAATAAAGTGGCCATCATTTCTTTCAAAATTATATACATTTTGATGCCTTATCCTAACTTGTCAATGTGCTGAAAAATTCAACAACTTTTAGTGCAAGTTAGACCACACTATATGTTCCCAGATGTCATGTACAGTGGGCTGTATCTCTCACCATGGCTTATACTTAATGTTTGCGAGACAACAGGCAAATCCCAAATAAAAGATTGGTACTCCCTCATATGTCAAAATTTTATTGAGTTTAAATAATATGCTGTTTCACAGACACAGGCTTTTAAAAAATTTCATGCCACAGACACAGATGTTCACATTTTAACATATACTTTTCAGAAATAAAATATGCAGCTTCATGATAGTTATACAGATAAAGATAAAATTGAGAATGGAAATGGGGAATGTGTCAAAGAGACAACAACCCGACCAAATAAAAAAACACAACAGCAGAGGGTCACCAACAGGTCTTCAATGTAGCGAGAAATTCCCGCACCCGGAGGCGTCCTTCAGCTGGCCCCTAAACAAATATATACTAGTCCAGTGATAATGAACGCCATACTAATTTCCAAATTGTACACAAGAAACTATAATTAAAATAATACAAGACTAACAAAGGCCAGAGGCTCCTGACTTGGGACAGGCGCAAAAATGCGGCGGGGTTAAACATGTTTGTGAGATCTCAACCCTCCCCCTATACCTCTAACCAATGTAGTAAAGTAAACGCATAACAAAACGCTCATTAAAATTCAGTTCAAGAGAAATCCGAGTCTGATGTCAGAAGATGTAACCAAAGAAAATAAACAAAATGACAATAATACATAAATAACAACAGACTACTAGCAGTTAACTGACATGCCAGCTCCAGACTTCAATTAAACTGACTGAAAGATTATGATTTCATCATATGAACATCAGGCACAATCCTTCCCGTTAGGGGTTTAGTATCATACCATCATAACATATATGAGAAGAACATAACCCGTGTCATGCCAACAACTGTTTTATAAGTTACATGAAATCAAATATCTTACAAGATATTTTTTTCCCTCAATTCAAGAAAGTTAGCTAAAATGACATCTGTATAAAGATTGTTTACAAAAAAAATCGTGAATTTGAATAGAAAAATCTTAAATCTCAATGATATTTTTATTTCTTTTTATTATAGACATGACTATGATGAATTTTCAAGACAAGAACCAAGAGTGGTTTCTGACAGTAGTGATTCAGAGAATTCTTCACCAGGGGGAGGTAATAACTCTCCAATTGGAAACAGTCCCTCGCAAAAGATGTCACCATCACAAATGTCTGTATCACCAGCTGAGGGATATTTGTCTGCTCAGTCTCCCTCTGCATTTAGATTGTTATCTAGAGAAACTGTTTCCCAGGTATTAAAATAGAAATACAGTAAAACCTACTTATAATATGGAATCTGTGTCCCATTGACGCATTCTCTACTTTTTAACATCATCATTTATAAGAAAGCCAGATTTTCAAGAACTAAATTGTCTTCTTTATATAAATCTATTTGATAAAATCTGCAACTACATAAAAATATTTATTTTAAGTCTTAGAATCTGAAATTTTGGTTTAATATTTAAATCATTGTTCAATTAAAAAAATATAAAAATGACTTAATTTAACATAAGATACAAAACTTATATTACAGAGAAGTCCTCTTGGAAGTCCATACCAAACACAAACAAATCAAATGAGTCCATTAAGTAGTCCCCCTTATCATGGAGAAACTGGACTTCAGAAAAGTCCCCTGGGAAGTCCTTATCACAGTCATCGATCACCTAGAAGACAACAGCAGCCTGATTATGCAAATGAAGAACAAGTTTTTGACTTTGACGGCAATTCATATGACAAAAGATATGAGAATCCCCTCTCTTATACAGGAAATGAACAATATCAGTACACTGATACTCATCCTCAGGACAGCCAATCATATGGTGATTATGGGGTTTCCTCAGAAAATCCACCGGATGGTTATGCCCCAATTTTAAGCGGTAAAAATAGATATAAATATGGACATTATCAGAATGTGGATAATTCAGATACATATCAGTCCGATGTTATGCCTGTTCATGAAGAGCCTCAAACTCCTAGACCCCCATCTTCTAGACCACGGTCATCACGACCAAAGTCGGCAAGAAAAAGACCACAAAGTGGTAGAAAACGGCAGGAAGAGCAATATGTAAATGACGATGCTTACAGCCAGGCAGCTGGTAAGATAAATACATGAAAAAAGAACATAAATTTGAAATCTCTGGAATTATAATCATTAAATTGCGCTGGTTATCTGTTAACAATGTTACACTTATACTGTTTGACATCAAGATGGATGTTTCATAAGATTCCTTTTAGTTTTTATTTACAGACAACAATTGTTCTATTATATTAAACTAACTAAGTTAATTTCCAAATAAAAGACATGTATCGATGTTCTCCATAACAATTACAACATACAGAAGACAAACTAAAATCTTTATTCATGTTTTTATTTCATTGTTGATATGGTCTACACATAATTGTTTTTTTTAGATACGAAGCATTTCCATAACTTTATACAAAATATACTTGATTTAGCTCTTTTACAACCAAATTACATTAAAAAAAAAGAAGCATTCAGATCTGAAATTGAATATGAAGTGTAAATTAAAAAACAAAACATTTTCAGACTGCTTAGAATTTACAGAATTTGAACAGTGTTCCAGTTTGTTTTAAATATCTGTCAAATTTCACAAAATCTTACTCACACTCACATGATTTTCATTTGCACCTCCTATTTCATTTAATTTCCACATCTGAATAATTTTGTGGTTTCTCTTATCAAAAAAGGGACTTTGCAAGGGGCAAAATTTCATTTTGTGAGCTTTGGTTGCAATGCCTCTAGTTTTCTTTGGCCTTAGTTGTAAAAGTAAAGTTTTGTAATTTTGATGCTTTTCTCTTTTAGACTCAACAATGGTACGACCTCATTCTTCCTTCTTACGCTACAAACCACTTCCTGCAATAGGGGCTAATGAAACAATGTCCAATCAGGAAAGAGCTGACGAACTTGCCGAACAAACAAAACAATTGCATTTACACGAGCAGCAGAGATCAGGATCTGCTGCTAGTAAAGGCTCCGGATCATTTACTCAACAGCCATTTTCATCAGCAAAAGACATATTAAACAGTGGGCCGAATAATCTGCAGAATACGTCAGATCAGGAGGATTCAGGTGCTAATGAAGACCAAGAACAACAAAGTAGTTTTCAACATTTCAGACCTCATAGATTGTCAGACGAACCAGGAGATAACGAAGAAAGACTGTTATTGGCTGTTAAACTTCCAGATGGTAAACGGGTCCAGCGGCATTTCCGCATCGCTGAAAAGTTAGAATCTGTGAAACAATACGCTGAAAATGTTCTATGTTCAGATTTATCACAGTATACTTTGTCTTGTAATGCACCAAAAGCTGTTTTTACTGACTTGTCACAGCTTATTGGTGAAGTTGGGTTACAAGATAGAACTTTACTTTTATTGATAGAAAGATAAGACTTAAGTTATTTTTAGAACAACATTTATTTGTTTATCAGGATTATGAATCTCATCTCTTTGTTTATTGATTGACAGAATATTTTGATTTTGTAACAGTAAATTTCGTAAAGAGTTAAGTTGTTTCATCAAATCTTTCATCTATCCATTAGATTGGCATAGATAATAGTTCTGCCTTAAGAGGTTAAAATAATCATTTATATAATTAATACATGAGGAAATGTAAAAAAAAAAATAACAACTTGTTCCACAAAGACAATGCCGTTGTCTCAAATAAATTCTGCAATTCTTCAATAAGGAAATATAAAATCAATAAATTTTGATACGACACAGAAACTCGAAATTTACTTTATCCATAAGAAGTTGTCTATCTTTGATAAAGTATATATTATAAATGAAAATAATCTATTATTATGATCAATTTAAAGTTTGAAATATTTTAAGCTGTTTAGTTGCTTTTCAATTGAACCCTTACATGATTTTAAAACTTTTTTTGAGTCTTTTTGAAAATAAGTACATCATCTTTTCATGCTGTACTCAAAGAATGCAAGACATTGACATACTTTTCATGATTCATTTGTAAATGTTAAGTTTTAATGATTAGGTCTGTTTCTGATATTCTAAAAGCAATAGGTCAAGAATGTGTTGTATATAGAATGATTGTAAGGTGTACACATCCATCTTTCATGGTGTTCAGACATTTACCTTATTTTCATGGACAATTGATAATATTAAGTTATTGTGATATCTTTCATAAAAACTTAGATTTTAAAGACTTTTAATATGAAAAATTAATCCTGATCAATAACACAGGCCAAACATTTGAGTTTTTTTCAGTTTTTTAATTTATTTGCATTTGACAATAGTATCTTGCTTTACCAAAGACACAGCATATATAGACATTGGCACTTATCATGCTTATATATATTTTTTTCTTTTTTGGGGGGAAATTTATACACACTGTGACAGTATATATTGTTTTTCATAGTAAAATATCTGGTTAACATATGAACTGCGTTTTTTAGAAATCGACCTATGCAAATGAATATCAATACATCTATTAACCTATGCAAATGAATATCAATACATCTGTTAACCTATTTCTGCCTGAAAAAATCTATTTGAAAAGTCTGTAACTGTTTGACAATTCAAAACAGTAACCTTACAAAACTTTTTATCTTTTATTTCGTATTTGAATGTTCTAAAATCAATTAAAGTCTTATTTATGAGGGGGGATAGGAGGGGTCCTGATCCCAAAATCCCAGGCTTGAAAAAATGAAATCCCAAAATCCAGGGCTTAAAAACGCAAAATCAGTCCCGAAATTCGGAAAAAAGAATTCCCGGATCCCGCAAGGGTCAACCCCGAAATCCCAAGCTTAAAAACACCTGATCCCGGAGTCCCGATAAAGGTCTTATCTCCCCTCATTTATGTATACAAGCAATTACATAAGCTTGATTTCTATCTGACACAGATCATATGTATAATAAAATATTCTAGCTAATATTTTCTCTGTGAAGTTTGAGGTAAAAATAGTTGTCAGTTTTTATGGACTTCCCCTTATTGAATGTAACTTGAGTCGTTTGTAACTTGAGTCGGTTTTTTTGTTTTACTACTTGTAAAATTCGAATTTTGTTAATTTTATTTTGATTTATTTAACACTTTGACAAATACTTTTTGGTACATATTGTATATGAATTGTGTAAAAGATTATAAACATTTAAAAAAATCTCATGTAATACCATAAAAGTCTTTTAACTAAGACTCTTGGTGATTTAATGCTTGCCAAATTTATTTTTGTAGACAACTGTCTATTGTTTAAGACTATATCTTGACTATTATATGTCTTTTTGTGTCTTTTTTTTTGTCATGGGTTGCTGTCTAATTGACCTTTATCCCACATCTACTTTTGTTTCATACATAAATTTAAACAAATTCTTATTGGTGGAGGAAGCTGGAGTGCTTGAAGAGAACCACAACTTTTGCCTGGTAAACTGTAAATCAAACTCAAATGCACCTGCTTCAAACTCACAACCTCAGAGTTTACAAACTAGTGATAATGTAGCCAAACTCACATCCTCAGAGTTTACAAACTAGTGATACTGTAGCCAAACTCACAACCTCAGAGTTTACAAACTAGTGATACTGTAGCCAAACTCACAACCTCAGAGTTTACAAACTAGTGATACTGTAGTCAAACTCACAACCTCAGAGTTTACAAACTAGTGATACTGTAGCCAAACTCACAACCTCAGAGTTTACAAACTAGTGATACTGTAGTCAAACTCACAACCTCAGAGTTTACAAACTAGTGATACTGTAGTTCAACTACTTAATTAGGCCACAGAGGCCTTCAGAGTTACCGAAATCTTTTTTTCCTTGGTGCTCCTTAAAGAAAATCTGCTGGTCCTTACTATTAATTCTATTGAAAAATACTAAAATTGTGTCAGTCCTATGCTAAGTTTTGATGGTAAAATCCTGAGGACCGCCACTTTTCGTGAACTCTGGGCCTTATAATTTAAAGCAATTGCTTGTAATATATATTGTCTTGATTTAACAAAAACTTAGAAATAAATCTGTCACAGAAGTAAAATTTCTTCAAAATTTATATAAAATAAAACTTTTGGAGACAAATGATGTATTTTTTTAACAGATAAAGAAAAACAATTTCAAAAAACTTTAACGAACATGATTTTTTTCTTTGTATTTAAGTTAAAGGAGTTGTGATTGATTGTTTGCTGGTGTTTCAGATATAAGAAATTGTGGGATAGAGGTCAAAGAAAGAGCAACTGTACAAAACAACAAGATCTGAAAACAACACTTAGTAGTCAATATATTGTAAACTTATTCATGGTCAGCAGTATTTTTTTATACATTTAAGGTGGTACCTAACACTACAGGGAGATAACTCTGTAAAATCAGCTAAACGTTTTAATTATGTTGTGTTGTTTAGGTAATATTAAGCTTCTCGATGATCAAAATAAGTGTTTGTCAAACTGCTATATAACCAGTGTAATTTTTCTGATAAAACGGTTGGTTAAAATTTTTTGAAATTTTTAGATTCTGTCAAAGGGTCAAAGTAAATACTTTGTCAAAATGTTATGAAAATTAAACGAGCCAAATTAATTTTAGTTAAGGTGTTGGGTACCACCTTAACTGTCATCCGTCATCATCATATATTTTTATATGATTATGTGATACAATAAAATGTGATATATTTGTTTATCTGTGATATTGTTGTCGATTTACTTTTGTATGATTTATTTTTAAGGTTCTTTTTGCCATTATTCATTTTTACTTGTGCATTGTTAAGATATTTTTTCAAGGGAGACTACTGAGACTACAGATTTTATGAATTCTTGACCAAAAAAAAAACAATTTAAGAAATAAGTTTGCTGATTTCTGTCATAATTTTATCTGCTGTCATTAAAAAAAAATAATATATATTGTTTCCAGATAAAAGATGTTAAGATTCATTCAAAAAAAAATTTTGAAGCCAGTTATGTCCCTTATTAAACATGTTAAAACTGGTGTACAGTAGCTTCCATTTATAGTATGTAACTGCATATTGATCAAATTATGTGTATAATTACCATTTGTAAATATAGCATTTTATTCATTATACAAAGGTCAAATTGATTGTATATGTGTACACTCAAAGGTCAAATTATATGTGTGTATAAACAAATTTTTAAAAGTCAAATTGTTTGTATATGTGGTATGTGATACTCTATATAATTAACAGCAATCTAAGTAATAACCATTTGACCTTTTAAGGATGAAAGGAAACGTTTCACCATATAAGATTTTCAACCCAACAAAAGGTTAAATGTCCAGTCGCTGAAAATAAATAAAAATAAAAATTTCTTAGACTATGTTTTTTTCTTTCACTGATAAAATTTTGAAATAGTTTCCGTATACAATTATAGAAAATTCATTTCTTTTCAAAGGTTAACCTCCTACATTAAAAAGTGGCATTATATTTAAAAGTGTTTTGACTTCTTAGGGGTAGAGAAAATATGAATGATAAGTAACTTAAAGCTATAAATATTCAATTTTATGTGAACATTTTCAATAATGGGCATTAGATTTTAGAAAAATATTAAGTCCTTAAAGTCAAATGGTTGTTTCTTCAATGATTGTTAGTTGTGCCATATTTTTGTTATTGAAGTGATTCACTAGTTAATTTTGATAGATCACAAAGCTTTAAATAAACAGGAAAGATAAATCCGTTCTATTTATAGTTGCCTGCTAACTATTTTGGAGAAAGGGGAAGATACCAAATGGTTATTCAACTCATAAGATGATGACAAATTTAAAACTCTATGGCCCAAAAAAAATAACACATCTATACATGTACAAAAAAAATGATAAAAAGATTTTCAACGGTACACAAAACACAATGACATCAAAATTATCAGTGGCGGATCCAGAGGGGGCGTAGAGGGCGTACGCCCCCCCTTTGCTTGGACTTTTTTTTTTTGTAAACTGATTAATCAGACAAGACTTCAAGAACTTTGCCATTTCCCGTATATTTATTTTTTATGCGACAATTCTTTATTTATAATAATATGTTTTGCTGTTATATACTGATTATGTCAAACTCATGTGATTCGCTATGGTGGAGTTGACCAGTTCGCCGTAAAAACGTCGCTCAGTCATTTTGAAATTCAAATTACAGTAACACATGGATAGACTGAGGATGACAATAATGACATCTTCAAAGCGACACAGGATTGAGCAAGAACATATTGACTTCTATTTCACAAATCCACAAGACAGAAAGATATACTCTATTACACTTTCATGATAAAAAGTTCCTCAGCAATATTGTTTACCTACGAAAACATGTGTAACCCCAAACGCCCCAGCCTATTTTAACTAGAAATAACATAGCTGAATGATGATCCCCAGTCAAAATAAGCTCTAGATAGATTTATATTTATATTCTTTGCCATAATACTTACTCCAAGGTTTTTGAACTTTGTGACATTTTTGTACACAAACATCGCAAAACGCACGACAATATCAATGATAAAACATGCTTGGTATTTTTAAATATTCAAAACTTAATGTTTCTCGTGCCTTATAGTTTTAAAATAAACATTTTTGAAAATTTTCATAATTTTAAATTAACAAATTTATAAAGATCTTTGGTTTCTGTTGTATCTAGAAACAAAAAAATACAAGTTTAAAAGTGTCTTCATTTTCATGTTGTGTACGCTTCATTGTCATAACACCTTTTTATACTGTACGCTTCGTTGGGACAATATTGCGTTTGTCAATGAATTTTGCATGTCTTAAATTATGTTTTAATATGATTTCAACCGATATACATGTTTTTAAAAAATTAATTTACCACCATAACATGCAGACAGCAACCCATTATATCCATTGTATTGTCGAAACACTCTTGGAGGTATTTTGTACTAAATGTATACGAAAGTTTAAATTGGTAGGAAAACACAATTACAATTAAGTGTTTTACATTTGTCATTTCGGTGTGTTTTATAACAGACTATGCGGTATGGGCTTTGCTCATTGTTGAAGACCGTATGTTGACCTATAGTTGTTCATTTTTGTGTCTTTTGGTATCTTGTGAAGAGTTGTATCAAAAACAAATCTTTTTGATATAGACAGCAATCAAAAATAATCAATGTATTATAGGCTTTTGGCCTGAATAGCAGAGGCAAGTCCAGGGGAGTCATGGATTACAATAGAGTTACATTAAGGCTAAAGAGTATGTGTATACAATGAACATGTAATTTGTAGCCACCGTTGATAAGTAATAAAGTTTCTTTAATGTGGAGATATACAGATGAAAAGATAATTCTTAATATCAACTGGTTTGCTTTCTTCCATTATGGCTTTTTTTTAATTTTTAAGGTATAAAGAATATACTTAATTTCCTCGAACATTTCAGTCTTTCTACTGTGGTGCCAAAATCTAACTAATTGGTCAGTTTTGTTATTTTAAGCATCTTTAAGTCTATAATCATCATCCATATGCATTTCATTGAAATTTTGACTTATTTTCGGAGAAGACCAAACTTTAAGGGACCATATTTATATTCTAATTTTACCCTTGACATTATCGGTAAATTATGCGGTTGAGCAAAGCATCAATCATTAAGACTACTTTACATTTGCTTTGTTGCATCTTTCATGTCTTTATAGTCATCAATAAAAAATGAAACGTTTCAAAGTTGGTACTGAACAATTTCTAGACCCCTTTATTTGTTAATGACACGCGTACGTAATGGCTGATTGTTGGTTGCTTAACGTTCACTTGAAAATATTCAGGATAATCACAAAGCAGCAACACATACTTCATGTATGTCCAGGAAGGAGGCCCTCTGGAATTACATCAGGGAAGTTTGGACTGCCACTGGATAAAATGAGGTATATTGAATGACACAAATTTTGTCTTGCAACATTGATTGATTGATTGTTGGTTGCTTAACGTCCAGTGGCAAATATTTCATGCATATTCAGGACGAGAACAAGTTCACAATAAATACAATAGGTAGGTTGTTGTAATAGAGCTATTAGAGGCCATTTAGGATGATGGTCGGGGAAATTTGGACTGCCACTGGAAAGTGAGGGTATATGTCTTGCAACAGGCCAATTATGGACCCCTCATAAAGTTTTTGCAAGGTTCGTACAGTGTAGTGAGCGTAGTGCTCTCTCTATACGATACATTGGATCTTGTATTCCCATTCGAACTGGACGTGACTGCGTACTTTTTCATCCCACACATCGAAACGGGTGACCAACTTCGGGCAGGTTTTACTGCCGGTCGGAAAAAGACCAACGTGATCATATCTACTAGTAGATCTCTCAGTCACCATTTTCCAAATTCTTACATAGATGAACAAAAATAATTTGGCTACAATGTAGAAAGTTTTGCTGTACCTGTTAAATCAAAACATCACTTAACATTTTTACAATATATGCACACTTATGAGAACTCATAAGATCGTATATACTCTTGATACTGTTTATTATATTTGGCATTGCACGTCAAGTTAATGCGTCTTATTACGTCTTTACCTGTTTGCGTTGGATATATACTGACTGATACTTTAGTGTCCTTTAGTAACATGATTTAACTTTTAGTTGTAATATGCTTTGAAATAACTTTCAGCTACTACAATAACACTTTTGTCAATATTTTATGTATATGGTTTTTCAATCTAATTAAAAACCGATCTCTCATCGCTCCTGTTTCTGATATGTCGCGTGGGAGATCTAACGAAATCCGCTTTGAGGTCACATGTGAGTGACCTCGTAGGTGTGTCTTTTTCGACCAATGAAATTGAGTCTTCCACGATCTTGGAAGTTTAACGTAAGGCAAAGGGACGTAACTCATTTTATTTACGACGAAATCGTCAGTCATAATAATTCATAAACTTTTTTGATTGGCTTATTAATAGGTCGTCAACTCATTTGCATATCTTTATAAATTCATGACTTTTAGTTCACTCACATGTGACCTCAAAGCCGGTTTCGTTAGATCTCCCACGCGACATATCAGAAACAGGAGCGATGAGAGATCGGTTTTTAATAAGATTGATGGTTTTTGTGCCTGGACCGACATTTTGAGTTGAGCAAATTGCAATTATACAGTTGTTTTAATCATGTTGTGCTGTTACACCAGTGTCCCAGGTTTAGGAGAGGGTTGGGGGCTCACATGTTTAATCTCGCCGCATTCTTTTTTGTGTCTGGTCCACAGGGACTCGGTTAGCAGATTAAAATTTTGTTAATGATTTTTATATTTTTTTTAGTATTTCCTGTCTATTTGTATTACTTCATTTACGTATTTGACGATGCCACCGAGATTTCTTTGTTTTCTAGCAATGTGCACTTTGATTACTATCCATATCCGTATACTGAAAAAACCTTTCTAAAATCCTGGATCCGCCCCTGCTTACAGGAAACTATTCACACCGTTATCCTTTGGAATTATTGGTAGTTGTCTTATAACCATATCAAATCTCCTTATTCTTACATTTCTTTTTAACTAGATAAAGGAGGATAAACATCCAACATGTTCAATCAAATTATGATTTTTTAAACGTTATTATCCTTATAAGGAAAACAAGAGAACACATACTAAAATGAGATATTCCAATGCTTATACAACTATACCAATTATCACGAACTTACAGTACTACTAGTGGTTCTCCATAAACTGACCTAATCACAAACTTAATTATACATAAAAATTAAGCATAAATTTCAGTCAATAAACCATGACTTAGGGGGCGGGGCCAAATAATCTCCATGGAAATGATATTTGCCAATGCTGATACAATTGCATACCAATTATATTTAACTTACTGTACCACTAGTGGTTCCCCATAAAATGACCTAATCACAAACTACTACATGAAAACTAAGCAAAATTTCAAAACTGAGGAGACAGGGTCAAATAATCTCAATGGTAATGAGATGTGCCAATATTAATACAACTGCATACCGAATATCTTTGACTAATTACCACTAGTGATTCACTATAAACTAACAAAATCAAGGGAGACAATAAATAAAGCCAGATCTAGACAACTCACAATCATAACAAACACCAAATATAGTTGACGGGGTCCTATTTCCTATAGTATACAGGTACACCAAATATAGTTGACGGGGTCCTATTTCCTATAGTATACAGGTACACCAAATATAGTTGACGGGGTCCTATTTCCTATAGTATACAGGTACACCAAATATAGTTGACCTATTGCCTATAGTATACAGGTACAAGAAACAGACCAAATCATGAATATGAGGTAATCTGCTAGATATGTTCACCTTACAATCATTCCATACATAATTTACACCAATTTAAAGGAACTATTTTGTTTTTTAAAAATATGTACTACTTTTCAGTATGTTCATTTTCTTAATTAATCTGGCCCGATTGCAATCATCTTGCAATGTATTCTACTCGAAATACTGCTAGGTGTTATCTTAAAAGTTGCAGTGCAAGTGAGGCAATTTGTGTTTGCTATGTGTGTAAGGCCGCCTCACTGTGATTGAGATGAAGAAAAACAATAAAAGCTCTTTTCCTTGAGACTTTCCTAGGTTAGGAGAGGGTTGATCCCTTCTTAAATCCTCCCACATTCTTTAAGTACCTGTGACGAAGTCGGGAAGTTGTAGTTCTATGGCTGTAGTTGGTTCATGTTTTTCACAAATAGTTTTGTTATAAATTAGGTCGTTTAAATTGTTTTATATTTGTCATGTCAGTGCCCTTTAAAGCATATTACAAGTTTTTCTCACTGTTGAAGGCTGTTCTATTGCCTATAACGCTTACATCCACGTCATTTAAACTTAGTGGATTATCAGCATAGTTAATTGCCTCATTGACAACCATACCACATACATGTGTATAACCACACCTTTTTATATTTACTCGGAAAACTTAACATTCAGAGAATGAAAATGAGGTCAAGGTAAGATAAAGCCTGCCAGACTGACAGGTACACCTTATATAGATATAGGAAGATGTGGTGTGAGTGCCAATGAGACAACTCTCCATACAAATAACAATTTAAAAAGTAAACCATTATAGGTTAAAGTACGGCCTTCAACACGGAGCCTTAGCTCACACCGAACAACAAGCTATAAAGGGCCCCAAAATTACTAGTGTAAAACCATTCAAACGGGAAAACCAACGGTCTAATCTATATAAACAAAATGATCATTCCATACACCAAATAAAGTTGAACTTCTGCTTACAGTATCTGGGAAGCAGATCCAATCATGTAAATTGCACCATGATCAATGAGGTTGAGGTCAGGTGAACCCTGTCTGAAGAACAAAGACATAGCAATGACCCATATATCAAAATCCTATGACTCATCATTCAAATTCAAATGAAAACCAGATGCTCCGCAGGGCGCAGCTTTATACGACCGCAGAGGTTGAACCCGGAACGGTTGGGGCAAGTATGGACACAACATTCAAGCTGGATTCAGCTCTAAATTTGGATTGTGATTAAATAGTTGACACAACATAGGTTTCTGACACAGAATGAATGTGGTCTAATGAACTTAAAATTTTTGTTTTGCCTTTGAGCAATTCACTATGCTGTTGAATATTAATCCTCTCAAAAAAATGTTTGAAAAATGTTCTTTTTATTTATGAAATTTCAAATGAGAAAAATTGAACCCCCCCCCCCCCCCCCCCCCTCAATTTTTTTTTTCACATCCCCCTATCCTTTATTCCAAAACCGATCTCAATTCAAATTTCTAATGGAGTTTGCAACAATAATCACTCATTTAAATACATCATAAAATATCAAAATGTAAAAAAGTGCTTTTTATCACTGAATAGTAAAGATTGTTTTAATTTATCAGTTGGTAGTAAAAGTGAATATACATTGTATATTGTATAAAACATTGATTTAAGTTGATTCAACTACTATTCTGGAAAAAGAAAGATAACTCCAATTGAAATTTCTTGCTATTGCACAATATTGTGCAATAAGATATTTCTTGCTATTGCGCAATACTGTGCAATTGAAATAACTTGCTATTGCACAATACTGTGCAATTGAAGATTTCTTGCTATTGCGCAATACTGTGCAATTGAAAATTTCTTGCTATTGCACAATACTGTGCAATTAAAGATTTCTTGTAATTGCTGAGTACTGTGCAATTGAAAATGTCTTGCTATTGCACAATACTTAATATAATAATTTTAGATCCTGATTTGGACCAACTTGAAAACTGGGCCCATAATAAAAAATCTAAGTACATGTTTGGAATCAGCATATCAAAGAACCCCAAGAATTCAAGTTTTGTTAAAATCAAACTGAGTTTAATTTTGGACCCTTTGGACTTTAATGGAGACCAATTTGAAAACAGGACCAAAAATGAAGAATCTGCATACACAGTTAGATTTGGCATATTAAAGAACCCCATTTATTCAATTTTTAATGAAATCAAACAAAGTTTAATTTTGGACCCCGATTTGGACCAACTTGAAAACTGGGTCAATAATCAAAAATCTAAGTACATTTTTAGATTCAGCATATCAAAGAACCCAACCGATTCAATTTTTGTCAAAATCAAACTAAGTTTAATTTTGGACCCTTTGGACCTTAATGTAGACCAATTTGAAAACGGGACCAAAAATTAAGAATCTACATACACAGTTAGATTCATCATATCAAAGAACCCCAATTATTCAATTTTTGATGAAATCAAACAAAGTTTAATTTTGGACCCTTTGGGCCCCTTATTCCTAAACTGTTGGGACCAAAACTCCCAAAATCAATACCAACTTTCCTTTTATGGTCATAAACCTTGTGTTTAAATTTCATAGATTTCTATTTACTTATACTAAAGTTATGGTGCGAAAACCAAGAAAAATGCTAATTTGGGTCCCTTTTTG
Organism: Mytilus edulis; assembly: GCF_963676685.1. NCBI lineage: Eukaryota > Metazoa > Mollusca > Bivalvia > Mytilida > Mytilidae > Mytilus > Mytilus edulis. The sequence goes on along the minus strand of NC_092356.1, from coordinate 16,704,565 downwards.
GCCCCTAATTCCTAAACTGTTGGGATATAAACTCCCAAAATCAATACCAACCTTCCTTTTGTGGTCATAAACATTGTGTTCAAATTTCATTGATTTCTATTAACTTAAACTAAAGTTATTGAACGAAAACCAAGAATAATGCTTATTTGGGCCCTTTTTTGGCCCCTAATTCCTAAACTGTTTGAACCAAAACTCCCAAAATCAATCCCAACCTTTCTTTTGTGGTCATAAACCTTGTGTCAAAATTTCATAGATTTCTATTAACTTAAACTAAAGTTATAGTGCGAAAACCAAGAAAATGCTTATTTGGGCCCTTTTTGGCCCCTTATTCCTAAAATGTTGGGACCAAAACTCCCAAAATCAATCCCAACCTTCCTTTTGTGGTCATAAACCTTGTGTTAAAATTTCATAGATTTCTATTCACTTTTACTAAAGTTAGAGTGCGAAAACTAAAAGTATTCGGACGACGACGACGACACAGACGACGACGCCAACGTGATAGCAATATACGACGAAAATTTTTTCAAATTTTGCGGTCGTATAAAAACAACATTTTTCAAGCATGCAGTTGCTGAACCATGAAAATAAGATCAAGGACAACAGACATGTGACAGACAGAAACTTCCAAACATATGGCATCTGTCTGTATTAATGGTATGAATCCTCCAAGCCTATCAATTTCTGAAATAATAAGCTCAATACAAATAGCTTCTGCCGCCGTAAATCTTACGTTTTGTATTCTGAAGCTTTTGTGGCAGGTGAGACAAAAACATTTATTAACAAATATCCCTAAAATAAATATCCCTAATGACAAAGAATAACAAGAAAAATTGGCATCACATTTTATTTCAATACTTAATGGAATTCAAAGGTTACAAGTTTGAGTTAACTCAATTAACTAGGACATTCAAAATCACAATATTGCCAAATTTGAAACACTGTTACACAGTTTACAGAGATGATGGAATTTATCTCAAAACATCCATTTTAACATTCAAACTTTAAGGCAATCTAAGAATTCAAAATTTACCCACTTTTTACACCACCCTTTATGTTTATTATCTAGAACTCTGTTTACAATTTTTGTTTTCACATTATTTTTTGTTATTTTTCTACATGTTTTTTTTTTTTTTTTTTTTTTTTTTTTTTTTTTACAGAGCTCTAGATAATAAAAATATGGGATGCATGTCTAAGGTTAGAGGTATAAGCAAAGACATTCAAAATAAGAATAATGCAAATCTATGACACTTTTAGACTGTAATAAATAAAGAACAATAGGTTTTATCTCTAAATATGTAAAATCAAAAGAATTGTACGTCCAATTAAACATTTTCGTTTTGAATTTCATAAATATCTTTGATGAAAAAAAGAAAATTTAAAATATGCCCACTTTTTACACCACCCTTAATGTTTATTATCTAGAACTCTGTTTACAATTTTTGTTTTCATATTATTTTTTGTTATTTTTCTACATGTTTTTTTTTTTTTTTTTTTTTTTTTTTTTTTACAGAGCTCTAGATAATAAAAATATGGGATGCATGTCTAAGGTTAGAGGGATAAGCAAAGACATTCAAAATAAGAATAATGCAAATCTATGACACTTTAAGACTAATAAAAAAAGAACAATAGGTTTTGTCTCTAAATATCTAAAATCAAAAGAATTGTACGTCCAATTAAACATTCTCCTTTTGAATTTCATAAATATATTTGATGAAAAAAAGAAAATTTAAAATATGCCCACTTTTTACACCACCCTCAATGATTATTATCCAGAATTCTGTTTAAATTTTGTTTTCATATTATTTTTTACATTTTTTTTAACAGAGCTGTAGATAATAAAAATATCAGATGTCTAAGGTTAGACACATTAGGGACGACATCAACAGATCGATGTAGGATAAAAATCTTAAATCAAATAGTTTGGGGTGGGGGGGGGGTCAACATTGCTGCAAGTTTTGTTAATCTAAAATCGATTTTACATATATCCCTATTGGTCAATCAATTTTTCCCAAATTAAGTTAAGAAGGGGTGTGTGGGGGTCAGTGAAAAAACTATGTGAATTAAGTTTTTCATCCTTCATTGAACTTTTGATGTCGTCCCTTATCATAAGCCATGTATTTGGTTAAAGACAAGTTTAAAGTTGCAATATTTCTTCTCTCTCATCATCATACATGAGTGTGCTCCCTTTCCCACTCTTGCCCATTCTACATATTTCTCTCTCTCCCACTGACCATATGCAATTATGAAATTTCAGTCATATATTTTAATTGACAAGAATATTAGTCTCCGACATGTTCATTGTTTTATTATGCTGTTAATATTGACATGTTCATTGTTTTACTATGCTGTTAATATTGACATGTTCATTGTTTTACTATGCTGTTAATATTGACATGTTCATTGTTTTACTATGCTGTTAATATTGACAGGTTCATTGTTTTACTATGCTGTTAATATTGACATGTTCATTGTTTTACTATGCTGTTAATATTGACATGTTCATTGTTTTACTATGCTGTTAATATGTTAAATGTCTATGTCTATCAGGTGACTATGTCTATCAGTTGACTATGTTCATCAGTTGACTATGTTCATCAGTTGACTATGTTCATCAGTTGAGTCAGCTCTAACCTCTTAATTGGTGATAAGGTAGCTGACATGTTCATTGTTTTACCATGATGTTAATATGTTAAAGTTTGTTCTATGTTCATCAGTTGACTATATATATCAGTTGACTATGTTCATCAGTTGACTATGTTCATCAGTTGACTATGTCCATCAGTTGACTATGTCCATCAGTTGGGTCAGCTCTAATCTAAGTCAGCTGGTATGTTGGTTAGTTTCAGGTTTTTTTTTCTAATTTCATCTATCCTTTACTCTATGAGTTGGTCTTTTTTTTCCTTATTCTATGTGGGTCTGTTTTTCTTGTGTACACCATTCAGATGTGTATTAGTTCATCACTTCAATTGTCCCTCCTCCTCCCTACAAACAACAATTTAATCAGTAAATTCAATTGGATAATAAAAATTGCAAAAGAAAATAGGAACAGTACTTGAATTTGGAAGGTTTTACAGCAACAATGGTGAGCAGTTCAGGACTATTCTTAATACTTAATTACACCCCCATAGAAATGTTTCCCCTGATTTTGTTTGCTCAACAGGCTCAATATAAAAAGTCTTAATACAGCCATGCAGATATGAATACAAGGAGGTGAAGTGTATGAGAAAAATAACCAAAATACATCTAGACTAATTTCTTTCACTTCTAATATTCTTCTATCTAATACAGTTGATACCTCCAGTTGGAGTAATGTTACCATTATTGAACATACAATGTTCTAGTTGACAATAGGGGTTGTCTTGACATTATTGCTAAGCATAAGCATTTCAGTACATAGCTGAAGACACCGCAGCAACTGTTATGATAAAGAACAACAGTAAAAGTAGTTACTTTAATCAACTGGTTATTTTCCAGTACATCATATTCATAAGTTGACCCAGTGAAACAGCTAGTTTTTAAGCAGCTCTGTCTCATTGGAACTCAAAGTTGCCAACCATGAAAGATATATATTTTGTTAACTTCTTCATCATTTTGTCTCTGATAGAGAGTTGTCTCATCAGCAATCATACCACATCTTCTAATTTTTATTAGAACATTGCGACATCAGATGGATGGACAGATAATTGATTCACTATGGAAGTTAACGAATACCAACCTTGTATGTTTTACTCCCATTAAATAATTTTGCTGATTATCAACCTTGTACGAAGCGAGATTCAGTGGTATGATTTACTCCTATCAAGATAAGTTTTGCTGGTTTGATACTTGAGGCAGGAATTGGTCGTACATCTGAAACACAGAAAATATTTCATAGTTTTTGGGATCATCTGATTAACAATATTTATTTATTCCAAAAGACAAAGAAATGCATTTGAGGTGGTTCATAACACAACAGGGAGATAACTCTGCAAAATCAGCTGAACGTTTTAATTACGGCCTCTTGTTCAGGAAATATTAAGCTTCACCATGATCAAAATTGTTGTTTAAGTCAAACTGCTATTTGTCTAATGAAAATTTGACGATAAAGTGTGTGGTTCCAAGTTTTTTTTAAATCTTTATATTTTTGCCATATGGTCAAAGTAAACATTTTGACAAAATTTTCTGAAAATTAAACAAGCCAAACTAATTTTAGTGAAGCAGTTTGGTACCAGTACAATCTTAAGACAGATAAATGTGAATGATGTCGAAATTTTTGTATTCACTTTTATAGATAAAGAGCAATACACCAATCATCAATTGTCTACTTGGCACATGGTATAACTTATCTTAATTGCAATACACAGTTAATAATCTGCTGAATACCCTTGAAAATTAATTGTTTTGGAATGACAACTAGAAAAGACAAAAGAAATCTTCAGTAAAAGATAGCAAAAACAATTGTCTAGATGGTAATTGGGAACCCATATTTTATCTGATTTATTGACATGCTCTAGGATATTCAGAATTTTACAGTATTTTGAAAACAGTGAGAATACCCTTAAACACTTAAAACAATTTGAACTCATTATTTGGACCAATACATCTCACATTTATCCAAGTAGTACTTTTTTATCAATCCAATCAAAAATGCCAAACAGATTGACACTCAATTACAAGAAATTACTAGGTATTTTGAAAATAGATTTTGTTTAGTTTTGAATATTAAAAAGCATATGCTGGCTTCTATTATAGTGCTGTAAAATGGTTCCAATTCCATATTAATTCAGGTGTTATGCATAATGGACCACAATCAACCCACTATATTCCTTAATGTAAACACTTACCATTAATTTATCAGAATATTTTCCATAAGTCTTATATCTGTAGATATCCAGTATTGGGATGGATCCGTGATTTGAGATGTCCAGCATAAATTTTTAAGAATTTCTACTTTCAGGTTGAACATTGAAATCTGGAATAAAAATAATGCATTTTTATAAATGGCAGTCACATACTTAGACTTGAAATAATCTTTTAAATTAAAACTATTTAATTAAGATTTCATATGTTTTTTTAAAATTCTATAATAAGGCGATTGTCAAACTAATTGATTTCATTTGGTCACTGCTATATAGATGTCTCAATTGGCAATCATACCACATCATCTTAATGTCACAGATATGACATTATTGTTAAATATATATTTTTTTTTTTCTTTTTCTATCAATACTATATATATTCATTATTAGTTTTTCAATAAATGTTGGAAAAAGATTCCCATTTTGCAAAGAATTCCCTCAGTTTGGTAGTTGGTGCCAACTTTAACTTGCAGTAAGATGTAAGCCTGGTACAGTTCTTACTTTTAAGCTTTTTCAAGTGCTAACTGGTATTTTTCTTTTAAAATAATTTGATATATTATTTCCCCTTGTTTGCATTCAATAATTTTTTTTACACGTAAAATCAGTTTAGGCTGACCATGCAGATAACCAACATTCAAAATAGCATGCTGCCTTACAATACATTCTGATGAAATATTAACCTATTGTTTTTATAGGCATTTTCAATGTTTTCAACTGAGGAAAAGAATTGCCAAAAAGTATTTATTGAAAGTTTTAATATAACTTTTCTTTTCATTATCTTATCAAGTCATACACAATTCAAACTTCTTCATATTCAACAGAAAAAAATTACAAAACACTATCAAAATGATATTACAAGGGAGAAATTTCCATCACTTTAATCTAAATTATTATTCAAAGAGGATCATAAATCTAGAACTAGAATATCACAATAAATCCACACTAACAGGTTTGGCCATTTAAATTCTTAAATTGTGTGCATATATTAAACTTTTTACAGACTTAAACTATCAGTACCTTGTGTTTTTCTTGAGAAAACAGCAGAATATGTAACGAAGAGCTGGAAATCTTCTGGATACTTCATTGCAAAATGAAACACTGTCTGTCGTCTGAACACTTCATTGCAACTAAGGAACATCTGTTTGTGCTATAGAACATCTTATTTCACCATAGAATATTATCTAGAAATGTGTCTTCACTATAAAATGTCTCACTATAGACCATTATGTTACGAGAAACGTGTCTTCATTATAGAACAGTATGTAGAAACATGTCTTTCACAATAGAACATAAATGTTATTATACAAGTTCATAGTTTTATTTAGCTATTACTTTTAGCTTTAGTGTGCCAGTTGTTTGTACATTTCCATCAATCTCAAAGAATACTAATTTGAGCTTTTAGTATTTCTCAGTCTTTTGTCTCTTTAGATATCATTGATAACTGTTGTTGGATCTTTCTTGATATAAAAAAGTATGTTTCTTCACAGAGCAATATTCTATTGTCCTCCATTGCACTGACCATCATTGAAGATTGAATATAGACATCTCAACACAGTTCTAAAGTTTCACAATTTCCCAAGACTTCACAATAAACATTTTACAAATTATACAGTGCACTATTCATAATAATATTTTTTTTTAAAATATGTCTACTTTTTACACCACCCTTAATGTTTATTATCTAGAACTCTGTTTACAATTTTTGTTTTCATATTATTTTTTGTTATTTTTCTACATGTTTTTTTTTTTTTCTTTTTTTTTTTTTTTTACAGAGCTCTAGATAATAAAATATCAGATGTTTTAGGTTATAGGTTTATACAAAGTCATTCAAAATAAGACTATGTTAGCGTGTAATATTCAGGGAAGATAAATGTTGTCTCCAAATTACTAAAATTGAAAGAATTGCACTTCCAATTAAATATTCCAACTTTTAAAGCCATTTTTGCCATACAAAATATACAGCTTGACAAAACAACAAGTTAATATACTTATGAAAGAAAAAACTAATTCAGCACAAAAGAATTCACCAACAACTGTGAGTTGTATTCAAATATTGATGAAATGAAGTTTTAAATATGCCCACTTTTTATACCACCCTCAATGTTTATTATCTAGAACTCTGTTTACAATTTTTGTTTTCATATTATTTTTTGTTATTTTATTTTTTTTCACATTTTTTATTTTTTATTACAGAGCTCTAGATGATAAAAATATCAGATGTTTAAGGTTGTAGCTTTAAACAAAGCGATTCAAAATCAAATAATTGCAAAATTTTAAGACAATGTTAGCATGTAATATTCAGAGAAAATAGATGTCTCCAAATTACGAAAATGAAAAAAAAAACTGCACTTCCAATTAAATATTCCAATTTTTAAAGCCATTTTTGGCATACAAAATATACAGCCTAAAAAAATGGCAAGTTAATACACTAATAAAAGAAAAGAACCAAAAACTGAGTTGTATTCATAAATAATAAAATATTGAATAAAAAGAAATTTTATATATGCCCACTTTTATACCACCCTCAATGTTTATTATTTAGAACTCTGTTTTCTATTTTGCTTTCATATTATTTTTTGGTATTTTCTTTTTTATATTTTTTTTTCTTTTTTTTACAGAGCTCTAGATAATAAAAATATCAGATGTTAAAGGTTGTAGCTTTAAACAAAGCGATTCAAAATCAAATAATTGCAAAATTTTAAGACGAAGTTAGCATGTAATATTCAGAGAAAATAGATGTCTCCAAATTACTAAAATGAAAAAAAACTGCACTTTCAATTAAATATTCCAATTTTTAAAGCCATTTTTTGGCATACAAAATATACAGCTTAACAAAATGACAAGTTAATACACTAATAAAAGAAAAGAACTATTCAGCACAAAAGAATTTACCAAAAACTGAGTTGTATTCATAAATAATAAAATATTGAATAAAAAGAAATTTTATATATGCCCACTTTTATACCACCCTCAATGTTTATTATTTAGAACTCTGTTTTCTATTTTGCTTTCATATTATTTTTTGGTATTTTCTTTTTTATATTTTTTTTTCTTTTTTTTACAGAGCTCTAGATAATAAAAATATCAGATGTTAAAGGTTGGAGGTATAAAAAAAGTCATTCTCAATCAGAATATTGCAAAATTTTAATGTAAGTGGATTTTCTCATTGTTGAAGCCCATACAGTAACCTATTTTACATTAACACCATTTGGTCTCTGTAGGATAGTTGTCTCACATCGCTTGATATTACAACAAATCAATTTGTAGGTTCTATAAAGTGGGCCAATGTTCACACATTGTTTTTATTTGAACAGCAATTTTCAGATCTCAGGACAAGTTCTTTGGAACACATTATAAATTTTTGTTTTTCAAATGATTTCAACTGACATAAACAAGACTGGAAAGGTCGAAATTACCAAAATGCTAATTTCACTATTATTGGTTCTTTTGTTGTGCCCAGCTCTTAAAGATGGAAAACCCTGTATCACAGTAACATTCCTTTAAATGAACTGGAGAAGTCTTGATTACAATAATCATATTGCTTTTTACTTTTCAACACTATTGGATCTTGTGTCATACCAGCTTTAGATGGTGGATGGAGTATATGGAGGTGTTCCTGCTACCTCTCTATATGTAGACAACGTCACTGTTGTTGTGACGTTCTTATTTCTAAGCCTTAATTTATGTCCGTTACAACGCCCTTAGGGAGGAAAACTACACCCTCAAATGAACTGTAGAAGTCCAGATTACAATAATGGTACTTTCAGCACCATTGCACGGTTTGGTTGTCTTGCCCAGCTCTTAATGGTCCAAAATGCTGTACAATGGCTTATGTTTTACAGAAAGGACCTATACTTTTTAAACTGCCATTCCAATTTTTGTTTTGTTTTAAATATGATAACTTTAGAAGACTTAAAGGCGGGGGTCATAAAAATATCAAAATAATCCCACCCTCAATGTTTATTATCTAGAACTCTGTTTTCTATTTTGCTTTCATATTATTTTTTGGTATTTTCTTTTTTATATATTTTTTTTTTTTTTTTTACAGAGATCTAGATAATGAAAATATCAGATGTTAAAGTTTGGAGGTATAAACAAGTCATTCTAAATCAGAATATTGCACAATTTTAATTTTAGTGGATTTTCTCATTGTTGAAGCCCATACAGTAACCTATTTTACATTAACATCATTTGGTCTCTGTAGGATAGTTGTCTCACATCTCTTGATATCACAACAAATCAATTTGTAGGTTCTATAAAGTGGTCCAATCCTATGGTGAAGGGAGGGGAAATTTTGACGGCCAACCGAGGAGGATATTTTTGGACAGAAATTTAGCCTAATGCAACAAGCCACATCCTACTGACACCTCAAAAGAGTTGTGACAAGGGTTCTTTAATGTGCAGAGTGGCACTGTCTGTCCCTACAAATAGGACCTATACTTTCCCGCTACCTCTATGTGTAGACAACATCACTGTTGTTGTGACATTCTTAATTTTAACCTTAATTTATGTCCGTTTCAACGCCCTTAGGGAGGAAATAGTAGCAGATAGTACTACACCCTCAAATGGATTGTAGAAGTCCAGTTTACAATAATGGTACTTTCAGCACCATAACCCGCTTTGGTTGTCTTGTCCAGCTCTTAATGGTCCAAAATGCTGTACAATGGATTATGATTTAAAAATTGAAGATAAAAGATTAAGTTTTGAATATATCTACTTTTTTTCTTTGAAGATGGCAAATCAAATTATTAATTCATTAAAAATTCAGAATAACTCAAATCTTTACACCACACAAATGCGCCAACAAAGAATGTGCAATGAAAAGAATTGAGTTATTGTTTGAAACATCAAAAATGTTAAAGTTTCACGCATTGTTTTTTATTTGAACAGCAATTTTCAGATCTCAGGACAAGTTTTCTTTGGAACACACTCAGGACAAGTTATCTTTGGAAGACATTATAAATTTCTGTTTTGCAAAAGATTAAAAGTTTTGGATACTTTCTTTTTTTCTTTGAAGATAACAAATCAAATTATTAAAAATCTAATTATTAATTCATTAAAAATTCAGACTAACCCAATTGTTTACACCACACAAACTTTCCGCAGTATCATATTTATTTTTTGTCCATTCTTTTTTCTTTCTTTTTTTCTTTTTTTTTAAATATACCGCAGTGCCAACAAAGAATGTGCAATGACAAGAAATGAGTTATTGTTTGAAAATCAAAAATGTTAAATGTTCACACATTGTTTTTATTTGAACAGCAATTTTCAGATCTCAGGACAAGTTCTTTGGAACATATTATAAATTTTTGTTTTTCAAATGATTTCAACTGACATAAACAAGACTGGAAAGGTCGAAATTACCAAAATGCTAATTTCACTATTATTGGTTCTTTTGTCGTGCCCAGCTCTTAAAGATGGAAAACCCTGTATCACAGTAACATTCCTTTAAATGAACTGGAGAAGTCTTGATTACAATAATCATATTGCTTTTTACTTTTCAACACTATTGGATCTTGTGTCATACCAGCTTTAGATGGTGGATGGAGTATATGGAGGTGTTCCTGCTACCTCTCTATATGTAGACAACGTCACTGTTGTTGTGACGTTCTTATTTCTAAGCCTTAATTTATGTCCGTTACAACGCCCCCTAGGGAGGAAAACTACATCCTCAAATGGACTGTAGAAGTCCAGATTACAATAATGGTACTTTCAGCACCATTGCACGGTTTGGTTGTCTTGCCCAGCTCTTAATGGTCCAAAATGCTGTACAATGGCTTATGTTTTAAAAATTGAAGATAAAAGATTAAGTTTTGAATATCTTCTTTTTTTCTCTGAAGATGGCAAATCAAATTATTAATTCACGAGCTCTAGATAATAAAAATATCAGGTGTTAAAGTTTGGAGGTATAAACAAGTCATTCTCAATCAAAATATTGCAAAATTGTAATGTTAGTAGATTTTCTCATTGTTGAAGCCCATACAGTAACCTATTTTACATTAACATCATTTGGTCTCTGTAGGATAGTTGTCTCACATCTCTTGATATCACAACAAAACAATTTGTAGGTTCTCAAAGGTGGGCCAATGATGAAGGTAGGGGAAATTTTGACTGCCATCCGAGAGGAGGATAATGTTGGACAGAAAGTTAGCCTTGCAACAAGCCACATCCTACTGACACCCCAAAAGTGTTGTGGCAAGGGTTCTTTAACATGCAGAGTTGCACTGTCCCTACAGAAAGGACCTATACTTTTTAAACTGCCATTCCAATTTTTGTTTTGTTTTAAATATGATAACTTTAGAAGACTTAAAGGCGGGGGTCATAAAAATATCAAAATAATCCCACCCTCAATGTTTATTATCTAGAACTCTGTTTTCTATTTTGCTTTCATATTATTTTTTGGTATTTTCTTTTTTATATATTTTTTTTTTTTTTTTTACAGAGATCTAGATAATGAAAATATCAGATGTTAAAGTTTGGAGGTATAAACAAGTCATTCTAAATCAGAATATTGCACAATTTTAATTTTAGTGGATTTTCTCATTGTTGAAGCCCATACAGTAACCTATTTTACATTAACATCATTTGGTCTCTGTAGGATAGTTGTCTCACATCTCTTGATATCACAACAAATCAATTTGTAGGTTCTATAAAGTGGTCCAATCCTATGGTGAAGGGAGGGGAAATTTTGACTGCCAACCGAGGAGGATATTTTTGGACAGAAATTTAGCCTAATGCAACAAGCCACATCCTACTGACACCTCAAAAGAGTTGTGACAAGGGTTCTTTAATGTGCAGAGTGGCACTGTCTGTCCCTACAAATAGGACCTATACTTTCCCGCTACCTCTATGTGTAGACAACATCACTGTTGTTGTGACATTCTTAATTTTAACCTTAATTTATGTCCGTTTCAACGCCCTTAGGGAGGAAATAGTAGCAGATAGTACTACACCCTCAAATGGATTGTAGAAGTCCAGTTTACAATAATGGTACTTTCAGCACCATAACCCGCTTTGGTTGTCTTGTCCAGCTCTTAATGGTCCAAAATGCTGTACAATGGATTATGATTTAAAAATTGAAGATAAAAGATTAAGTTTTGAATATATCTACTTTTTTTCTTTGAAGATGGCAAATCAAATTATTAATTCATTAAAAATTCAGAATAACTCAAATCTTTACACCACACAAATGCGCCAACAAAGAATGTGCAATGAAAAGAATTGAGTTATTGTTTGAAACATCAAAAATGTTAAAGTTTCACGCATTGTTTTTTATTTGAACAGCAATTTTCAGATCTCAGGACAAGTTTTCTTTGGAACACACTCAGGACAAGTTATCTTTGGAAGACATTATAAATTTCTGTTTTGCAAAAGATTAAAAGTTTTGGATACTTTCTTTTTTTCTTTGAAGATAACAAATCAAATTATTAAAAATCTAATTATTAATTCATTAAAAATTCAGACTAACCCAATTGTTTACACCACACAAACTTTCCGCAGTATCATATTTATTTTTTGTCCATTCTTTTTTCTTTCTTTTTTTCTTTTTTTTTAAATATACCGCAGTGCCAACAAAGAATGTGCAATGACAAGAAATGAGTTATTGTTTGAAAATCAAAAATGTTAAATGTTCACACATTGTTTTTATTTGAACAGCAATTTTCAGATCTCAGGACAAGTTCTTTGGAACATATTATAAATTTTTGTTTTTCAAATGATTTCAACTGACATAAACAAGACTGGAAAGGTCGAAATTACCAAAATGCTAATTTCACTATTATTGGTTCTTTTGTCGTGCCCAGCTCTTAAAGATGGAAAACCCTGTATCACAGTAACATTCCTTTAAATGAACTGGAGAAGTCTTGATTACAATAATCATATTGCTTTTTACTTTTCAACACTATTGGATCTTGTGTCATACCAGCTTTAGATGGTGGATGGAGTATATGGAGGTGTTCCTGCTACCTCTCTATATGTAGACAACGTCACTGTTGTTGTGACGTTCTTATTTCTAAGCCTTAATTTATGTCCGTTACAACGCCCCCTAGGGAGGAAAACTACACCCTCAAATGGACTGTAGAAGTCCAGATTACAATAATGGTACTTTCAGCACCATTGCACGGTTTGGTTGTCTTGCCCAGCTCTTAATGGTCCAAAATGCTGTACAATGGCTTATGTTTTAAAAATTGAAGATAAAAGATTAAGTTTTGAATATCTTCTTTTTTTCTCTGAAGATGGCAAATCAAATTATTAATTCACGAGCTCTAGATAATAAAAATATCAGGTGTTAAAGTTTGGAGGTATAAACAAGTCATTCTCAATCAAAATATTGCAAAATTGTAATGTTAGTAGATTTTCTCATTGTTGAAGCCCATACAGTAACCTATTTTACATTAACATCATTTGGTCTCTGTAGGATAGTTGTCTCACATCTCTTGATATCACAACAAAACAATTTGTAGGTTCTCAAAGGTGGGCCAATGATGAAGGTAGGGGAAATTTTGACTGCCATCCGAGAGGAGGATAATGTTGGACAGAAAGTTAGCCTTGCAACAAGCCACATCCTACTGACACCCCAAAAGTGTTGTGGCAAGGGTTCTTTAACATGCAGAGTTGCACTGTCCCTACAGAAAGGACCTATACTTTTTAAACTGCCATTCCAATTTTTGTTTTGTTTTAAATATGATAACTTTAGAAGACTTAAAGGCGGGGGTCATAAAAATATCAAAATAATCCCACCCTCAATGTTTATCATCTAGAACTCTGTTTTCTATTTTGCTTTCATATTATTTTTTGGTATTTTCTTTTTTATATATTTTTTTTTTTTTTTTTACAGAGATCTAGATAATGAAAATATCAGATGTTAAAGTTTGGAGGTATAAACAAGTCATTCTAAATCAGAATATTGCACAATTTTAATTTTAGTGGATTTTCTCATTGTTGAAGCCCATACAGTAACCTATTTTACATTAACATCATTTGGTCTCTGTAGGATAGTTGTCTCACATCTCTTGATATCACAACAAATCAATTTGTAGGTTCTATAAAGTGGTCCAATCCTATGGTGAAGGGAGGGGAAATTTTGACTGCCAACCGAGGAGGATATTTTTGGACAGAAATTTAGCCTAATGCAACAAGCCACATCCTACTGACACCTCAAAAGAGTTGTGACAAGGGTTCTTTAATGTGCAGAGTGGCACTGTCTGTCCCTACAAATAGGACCTATACTTTCCCGCTACCTCTATGTGTAGACAACATCACTGTTGTTGTGACATTCTTAATTTTAACCTTAATTTATGTCCGTTTCAACGCCCTTAGGGAGGAAATAGTAGCAGATAGTACTACACCCTCAAATGGATTGTAGAAGTCCAGTTTACAATAATGGTACTTTCAGCACCATAACCCGCTTTGGTTGTCTTGTCCAGCTCTTAATGGTCCAAAATGCTGTACAATGGATTATGATTTAAAAATTGAAGATAAAAGATTAAGTTTTGAATATATCTACTTTTTTTCTTTGAAGATGGCAAATCAAATTATTAATTCATTAAAAATTCAGAATAACTCAAATCTTTACACCACACAAATGCGCCAACAAAGAATGTGCAATGAAAAGAATTGAGTTATTGTTTGAAACATCAAAAATGTTAAAGTTTCACGCATTGTTTTTTTATTTGAACAGCAATTTTCAGATCTCAGGACAAGTTTTCTTTGGAACACACTCAGGACAAGTTATCTTTGGAAGACATTATAAATTTCTGTTTTGCAAAAGATTAAAAGTTTTGGATACTTTCTTTTTTTCTTTGAAGATAACAAATCTAATTATTAAAAATCTAATTATTAATTCATTAAAAATTCAGACTAACCCAATTGTTTACACCACACAAACTTTCCGCAGTATCATATTTATTTTTTGTCCATTCTTTTTTCTTTCTTTTTTTCTTTTTTTTTAAATATACCGCAGTGCCAACAAAGAATGTGCAATGACAAGAAATGAGTTATTGTTTGAAAATCAAAAATGTTAAATGTTCACACATTGTTTTTATTTGAACAGCAATTTTCAGATCTCAGGACAAGTTCTTTGGAACATATTATAAATTTTTGTTTTTCAAATGATTTCAACTGACATAAACAAGACTGGAAAGGTCGAAATTACCAAAATGCTAATTTCACTATTATTGGTTCTTTTGTCGTGCCCAGCTCTTAAAGATGGAAAACCCTGTATCACAGTAACATTCCTTTAAATGAACTGGAGAAGTCTTGATTACAATAATCATATTGCTTTTTACTTTTCAACACTATTGGATCTTGTCATACCAGCTTTAGATGGTGGATGGAGTATATGGAGGTGTTCCTGCTACCTCTCTATATGTAGACAACGTCACTGTTGTTGTGACGTTCTTATTTCTAAGCCTTAATTTATGTCCGTTACAACGCCCTTAGGGAGGAAAACTACACCCTCAAATGGACTGTAGAAGTCCAGATTACAATAATGGTACTTTCAGCACCATTGCACGGTTTGGTTGTCTTGCCCAGCTCTTAATGGTCCAAAATGCTGTACAATGGCTTATGTTTTAAAAATTGAAGATAAAAGATTAAGTTTTGAATATCTTCTTTTTTTCTCTGAAGATGGCAAATCAAATTATTAATTCACGAGCTCTAGATAATAAAAATATCAGGTGTTAAAGTTTGGAGGTATAAACAAGTCATTCTCAATCAAAATATTGCAAAATTGTAATGTTAGTAGATTTTCTCATTGTTGAAGCCCATACAGTAACCTATTTTACATTAACATCATTTGGTCTCTGTAGGATAGTTGTCTCACATCTCTTGATATCACAACAAAACAATTTGTAGGTTCTCAAAGGTGGGCCAATGATGAAGGTAGGGGAAATTTTGACTGCCATCCGAGAGGAGGATAATGTTGGACAGAAAGTTAGCCTTGCAACAAGCCACATCCTACTGACACCCCAAAAGTGTTGTGGCAAGGGTTCTTTAACATGCAGAGTTGCACTGTCCCTACAGAAAGGACCTATACTTTTTAAACTGCCATTCCAATTTTTGTTTTGTTTTAAATATGATAACTTTAGAAGACTTAAAGGCGGGGGTCATAAAAATATCAAAATAATCCCACCCTCAATGTTTATTATCTAGAACTCTGTTTTCTATTTTGCTTTCATATTATTTTTTGGTATTTTCTTTTTTATATATTTTTTTCTTTTTTTTTTTACAGAGCTCTAGATAATAAAAATATCAGATGTTAAAGTTTGGAGGTATAAACAAGTCATTCTAAATCAGAATATTGCACAATTTTAATTTTAGTGGATTTTCTCATTGTTGAAGCCCATACAGTAACCTATTTTACATTAACATCATTTGGTCTCTGTAGGATAGTTGTCTCACATCTCTTGATATCACAACAAATCAATTTGTAGGTTCTATAAAGTGGTCCAATCCTATGGTGAAGGGAGGGGAAATTTTGACTGCCAACCGAGGAGGATATTTTTGGACAGAAATTTAGCCTAATGCAACAAGCCACATCCTACTGACACCTCAAAAGAGTTGTGACAAGGGTTCTTTAACGTGCAGAGTGGCACTGTCTGTCCCTACAAATAGGACCTATACTTTCCCCCTACCTCTATGTGTAGACAACATCACTGTTGTTGTGACATTCTTATTTCTAAGCCTTAATTTATGTCCATTACAACGCCCTTAGGGAGGAAATAGTAGCAGATAGTACTACACCCTCAAATGGATTGTAGAAGTCCAGTTTACAATAATGGTACTTTCAGCACCATAACCCGCTTTGGTTGTCTTGTCCAGCTCTTAATGGTCCAAAATGCTGTACAATGGATTATGATTTAAAAATTGAAGATAAAAGATTAAGTTTTGAATATATCTACTTTTTTTCTTTGAAGATGGCAAATCAAATTATTAATTCATTAAAAATTCAGAATAACTCAAATCTTTACACCACACAAATGCGCCAACAAAGAATGTGCAATGAAAAGAATTGAGTTATTGTTTGAAACATCAAAAATGTTAAAGTTTCACGCATTGTTTTTTATTTGAACAGCAATTTTCAGATCTCAGGACAAGTTTTCTTTGGAACACACTCAGGACAAGTTATCTTTGGAAGACATTATAAATTTCTGTTTTGCAAAAGATTAAAAGTTTTGGATACTTTCTTTTTTTCTTTGAAGATAACAAATCTAATTATTAAAAATCTAATTATTAATTCATTAAAAATTCAGACTAACCCAATTGTTTACACCACACAAACTTTCCGCAGTATCATATTTATTTTTTGTCCATTCTTTTTTCTTTCTTTTTTTCTTTTTTTTTAAATATACCGCAGTGCCAACAAAGAATGTGCAATGACAAGAAATGAGTTATTGTTTGAAAATCAAAAATGTTAAATGTTCACACATTGTTTTTATTTGAACAGCAATTTTCAGATCTCAGGACAAGTTCTTTGGAACATATTATAAATTTTTGTTTTTCAAATGATTTCAACTGACATAAACAAGACTGGAAAGGTCGAAATTACCAAAATGCTAATTTCACTATTATTGGTTCTTTTTTCGTGCCCAGCTCTTAAAGATGGAAAACCCTGTATCACAGTAACATTCCTTTAAATGAACTGGAGAAGTCTTGATTACAATAATCATATTGCTTTTTACTTTTCAACACTATTGGATCTTGTGTCATACCAGCTTTAGATGGTGGATGGAGTATATGGAGGTGTTCCTGCTACCTCTCTATATGTAGACAACGTCACTGTTGTTGTGACGTTCTTATTTCTAAGCCTTAATTTATGTCCGTTACAACGCCCTTAGGGAGGAAAACTACACCCTCAAATGGACTGTAGAAGTCCAGATTACAATAATGGTACTTTCAGCACCATTGCACGGTTTGGTTGTCTTGCCCAGCTCTTAATGGTCCAAAATGCTGTACAATGGCTTATGTTTTAAAAATTGAAGATAAAAGATTAAGTTTTGAATATCTTCTTTTTTTCTCTGAAGATGGCAAATCAAATTATTAATTCACGAGCTCTAGATAATAAAAATATCAGGTGTTAAAGTTTGGAGGTATAAACAAGTCATTCTCAATCAAAATATTGCAAAATTGTAATGTTAGTAGATTTTCTCATTGTTGAAGCCCATACAGTAACCTATTTTACATTAACATCATTTGGTCTCTGTAGGATAGTTGTCTCACATCTCTTGATATCACAACAAAACAATGTGTAGGTTCTCAAAGGTGGGCCAATGATGAAGGTAGGGGAAATTTTGACTGCCATCCGAGAGGAGGATAATGTTGGACAGAAAGTTAGCCTTGCAACAAGCCACATCCTACTGACACCCCAAAAGTGTTGTGGCAAGGGTTCTTTAACATGCAGAGTTGCACTGTCCCTACAGAAAGGACCTATACTTTTTAAACTGCCATTCCAATTTTTTTTTGTTTTAAATATGATAACTTTAGAAGACTTAAAGGCGGGGGTCATAAAAATATCAAAATAATCCCACCCTCAATGTTTATTATCTAGAACTCTGTTTTCTATTTTGCTTTCATATTATTTTTTGGTATTTTCTTTTTTATATATTTTTTTCTTTTTTTTTTTACAGAGCTCTAGATAATAAAAATATCAGATGTTAAAGTTTGGAGGTATAAACAAGTCATTCTAAATCAGAATATTGCACAATTTTAATTTTAGTGGATTTTCTCATTGTTGAAGCCCATACAGTAACCTATTTTACATTAACATCATTTGGTCTCTGTAGGATAGTTGTCTCACATCTCTTGATATCACAACAAATCAATTTGTAGGTTCTATAAAGTGGTCCAATCCTATGGTGAAGGGAGGGGAAATTTTGACTGCCAACCGAGGAGGATATTTTTGGACAGAAATTTAGCCTAATGCAACAAGCCACATCCTACTGACACCTCAAAAGAGTTGTGACAAGGGTTCTTTAACGTGCAGAGTGGCACTGTCTGTCCCTACAAATAGGACCTATACTTTCCCGCTACCTCTATGTGTAGACAACATCACTGTTGTTGTGACATTCTTATTTCTAAGCCTTAATTTATGTCCGTTACAACGCCCTTAGGGAGGAAATAGTAGCAGATAGTACTACACCCTCAAATGGATTGTAGAAGTCCAGTTTACAATAATGGTACTTTCAGCACCATAATAAAATCAACGGTACCAATTTTGTTGCACCAGATGCGCATTTCGACAATTCATGTCTCTTCATATCCCGCTTTGGTTGTCTTGTCCAGCTCTTAATGGTCCAAAATGCTGTACAATGGATTATGATTTAAAAATTGAAGATAAAAGATTAAGTTTTGAATATCTTCTTTTTTTCTCTGAAGATGGCAAATCAAATTATTAATTGACGAGCTCTAGATAATAAAAATATCAGGTGTTAAAGTTTGGAGGTATAAACAAGTCATTCTCAATCAAAATATTGCAAAATTGTAATGTTAGTAGATTTTCTCATTGTTGAAGCCCATACAGTAACCTATTTTACATTAACATCATTTGGTCTCTGTAGGATAGTTGTCTCACATCTCTTGATATCACAACAAAACAATTTGTAGGTTCTCAAAAGTGGGCCAATGATGAAGGTAGGGGAAATTTTGACTGCCATCCGAGAGGAGGATAATGTTGGACAGAAAGTTAGCCTTGCAACAAGCCACATCCTACTGACACCCCAAAAGTGTTGTGGCAAGGGTTCTTTAACATGCAGAGTTGCACTGTCCCTACAGAAAGGACCTATACTTTTTAAACTGCCATTCCAATTTTTGTTTTGTTTTAAATATGATAACTTTAGAAGACTTAAAGGCGGGGGTCATAAAAATATCAAAATAATCCCACCCTCAATGTTTATTACCTAGAACTCTGTTTTCTATTTTGCTTTCATATTATTTTTTGGTATTTTCTTTTTTATATATTTTTTTCTTTTTTTTTTTACAGAGCTCTAGATAATAAAAATATCAGATGTTAAAGTTTGGAGGTATAAACAAGTCATTCTAAATCAGAATATTGCACAATTTTAATTTTAGTGGATTTTCTCATTGTTGAAGCCCATACAGTAACCTATTTTACATTAACATCATTTGGTCTCTGTAGGATAGTTGTCTCACATCTCTTGATATCACAACAAATCAATTTGTAGGTTCTATAAAGTGGTCCAATCCTATGGTGAAGGGAGGGGAAATTTTGACTGCCAACCGAGGAGGATATTTTTGGACAGAAATTTAGCCTAATGCAACAAGCCACATCCTACTGACACCTCAAAAGAGTTGTGACAAGGGTTCTTTAACGTGCAGAGTGGCACTGTCTGTCCCTACAAATAGGACCTATATATACTTTCCCCCTACCTCTATGTGTAGACAACATCACTGTTGTTGTGACATTCTTATTTCTAAGCCTTAATTTATGTCCATTACAACGCCCTTAGGGAGGAAATAGTAGCAGATAGTACTACACCCTCAAATGGATTGTAGAAGTCCAGTTTACAATAATGGTACTTTCAGCACCATAACCCGCTTTGGTTGTCTTGTCCAGCTCTTAATGGTCCAAAATGCTGTACAATGGATTATGATTTAAAAATTGAAGATAAAAGATTAAGTTTTGAATATATCTACTTTTTTTCTTTGAAGATGGCAAATCAAATTATTAATTCATTAAAAATTCAGAATAACTCAAATCTTTACACCACACAAATGCGCCAACAAAGAATGTGCAATGAAAAGAATTGAGTTATTGTTTGAAACATCAAAAATGTTAAAGTTTCACGCATTGTTTTTTATTTGAACAGCAATTTTCAGATCTCAGGACAAGTTTTCTTTGGAACACACTCAGGACAAGTTATCTTTGGAAGACATTATAAATTTCTGTTTTGCAAAAGATTAAAAGTTTTGGATACTTTCTTTTTTTCTTTGAAGATAACAAATCTAATTATTAAAAATCTAATTATTAATTCATTAAAAATTCAGACTAACCCAATTGTTTACACCACACAAACTTTCCGCAGTATCATATTTATTTTTTGTCCATTCTTTTTTCTTTCTTTTTTTCTTTTTTTTTAAATATACCGCAGTGCCAACAAAGAATGTGCAATGACAAGAAATGAGTTATTGTTTGAAAATCAAAAATGTTAAATGTTCACACATTGTTTTTATTTGAACAGCAATTTTCAGATCTCAGGACAAGTTCTTTGGAACATATTATAAATTTTTGTTTTTCAAATGATTTCAACTGACATAAACAAGACTGGAAAGGTCGAAATTACCAAAATGCTAATTTCACTATTATTGGTTCTTTTGTCGTGCCCAGCTCTTAAAGATGGAAAACCCTGTATCACAGTAACATTCCTTTAAATGAACTGGAGAAGTCTTGATTACAATAATCATATTGCTTTTTACTTTTCAACACTATTGGATCTTGTGTCATACCAGCTTTAGATGGTGGATGGAGTATATGGAGGTGTTCCTGCTACCTCTCTATATGTAGACAACGTCACTGTTGTTGTGACGTTCTTATTTCTAAGCCTTAATTTATGTCCGTTACAACGCCCTTAGGGAGGAAAACTACACCCTCAAATGGACTGTAGAAGTCCAGATTACAATAATGGTACTTTCAGCACCATTGCACGGTTTGGTTGTCTTGCCCAGCTCTTAATGGTCCAAAATGCTGTACAATGGCTTATGTTTTAAAAATTGAAGATAAAAGATTAAGTTTTGAATATCTTCTTTTTTTCTCTGAAGATGGCAAATCAAATTATTAATTCACGAGCTCTAGATAATAAAAATATCAGGTGTTAAAGTTTGGAGGTATAAACAAGTCATTCTCAATCAAAATATTGCAAAATTGTAATGTTAGTAGATTTTCTCATTGTTGAAGCCCATACAGTAACCTATTTTACATTAACATCATTTGGTCTCTGTAGGATAGTTGTCTCACATCTCTTGATATCACAACAAAACAATTTGTAGGTTCTCAAAGGTGGGCCAATGATGAAGGTAGGGGAAATTTTGACTGCCATCCGAGAGGAGGATAATGTTGGACAGAAAGTTAGCCTTGCAACAAGCCACATCCTACTGACACCCCAAAAGTGTTGTGGCAAGGGTTCTTTAACATGCAGAGTTGCACTGTCCCTACAGAAAGGACCTATACTTTTTAAACTGCCATTCCAATTTTTGTTTTGTTTTAAATATGATAACTTTAGAAGACTTAAAGGCGGGGGTCATAAAAATATCAAAATAATCCCACCCTCAATGTTTATTATCTAGAACTCTGTTTTCTATTTTGCTTTCATATTATTTTTTGGTATTTTCTTTTTTATATATTTTTTTCTTTTTTTTTTTACAGAGCTCTAGATAATAAAAATATCAGATGTTAAAGTTTGGAGGTATAAACAAGTCATTCTAAATCAGAATATTGCACAATTTTAATTTTAGTGGATTTTCTCATTGTTGAAGCCCATACAGTAACCTATTTTACATTAACATCATTTGGTCTCTGTAGGATAGTTGTCTCACATCTCTTGATATCACAACAAATCAATTTGTAGGTTCTATAAAGTGGTCCAATCCTATGGTGAAGGGAGGGGAAATTTTGACTGCCAACCGAGGAGGATATTTTTGGACAGAAATTTAGCCTAATGCAACAAGCCACATCCTACTGACACCTCAAAAGAGTTGTGACAAGGGTTCTTTAACGTGCAGAGTGGCACTGTCTGTCCCTACAAATAGGGCCTATACTTTCCCCCTACCTCTATGTGTAGACAACATCACTGTTGTTGTGACATTCTTATTTCTAAGCCTTAATTTATGTCCATTACAACGCCCTTAGGGAGGAAATAGTAGCAGATAGTACTACACCCTCAAATGGATTGTAGAAGTCCAGTTTACAATAATGGTACTTTCAGCACCATAACCCGCTTTGGTTGTCTTGTCCAGCTCTTAATGGTCCAAAATGCTGTACAATGGATTATGATTTAAAAATTGAAGATAAAAGATTAAGTTTTGAATATATCTACTTTTTTTCTTTGAAGATGGCATATTAAATTATTAATTCATTAAAAATTCAGAATAACTCAAATCTTTACACCACACAAATGCGCCAACAAAGAATGTGCAATGAAAAGAATTGAGTTATTGTTTGAAACATCAAAAATGTTAAAGTTTCACGCATTGTTTTTTATTTGAACAGCAATTTTCAGATCTCAGGACAAGTTTTCTTTGGAACACACTCAGGACAAGTTATCTTTGGAAGACATTATAAATTTCTGTTTTGCAAAAGATTAAAAGTTTTGGATACTTTCTTTTTTTCTTTGAAGATAACAAATCTAATTATTAAAAATCTAATTATTAATTCATTAAAAATTCAGACTAACCCAATTGTTTACACCACACAAACTTTCCGCAGTATCATATTTATTTTTTGTCCATTCTTTTTTCTTTCTTTTTTTCTTTTTTTTTAAATATACCGCAGTGCCAACAAAGAATGTGCAATGACAAGAAATGAGTTATTGTTTGAAAATCAAAAATGTTAAATGTTCACACATTGTTTTTATTTGAACAGCAATTTTCAGATCTCAGGACAAGTTCTTTGGAACATATTATAAATTTTTGTTTTTCAAATGATTTCAACTGACATAAACAAGACTGGAAAGGTCGAAATTACCAAAATGCTAATTTCACTATTATTGGTTCTTTTGTCGTGCCCAGCTCTTAAAGATGGAAAACCCTGTATCACAGTAACATTCCTTTAAATGAACTGGAGAAGTCTTGATTACAATAATCATATTGCTTTTTACTTTTCAACACTATTGGATCTTGTGTCATACCAGCTTTAGATGGTGGATGGAGTATATGGAGGTGTTCCTGCTACCTCTCTATATGTAGACAACGTCACTGTTGTTGTGACGTTCTTATTTCTAAGCCTTAATTTATGTCCGTTACAACGCCCTTAGGGAGGAAAACTACACCCTCAAATGGACTGTAGAAGTCCAGATTACAATAATGGTACTTTCAGCACCATTGCACGGTTTGGTTGTCTTGCCCAGCTCTTAATGGTCCAAAATGCTGTACAATGGCTTATGTTTTAAAAATTGAAGATAAAAGATTAAGTTTTGAATATCTTCTTTTTTTCTCTGAAGATGGCAAATCAAATTATTAATTCACGAGCTCTAGATAATAAAAATATCAGGTGTTAAAGTTTGGAGGTATAAACAAGTCATTCTCAATCAAAATATTGCAAAATTGTAATGTTAGTAGATTTTCTCATTGTTGAAGCCCATACAGTAACCTATTTTACATTAACATCATTTGGTCTCTGTAGGATAGTTGTCTCACATCTCTTGATATCACAACAAAACAATGTGTAGGTTCTCAAAGGTGGGCCAATGATGAAGGTAGGGGAAATTTTGACTGCCATCCGAGAGGAGGATAATGTTGGACAGAAAGTTAGCCTTGCAACAAGCCACATCCTACTGACACCCCAAAAGTGTTGTGGCAAGGGTTCTTTAACATGCAGAGTTGCACTGTCCCTACAGAAAGGACCTATACTTTTTAAACTGCCATTCCAATTTTTTTTTGTTTTAAATATGATAACTTTAGAAGACTTAAAGGCGGGGGTCATAAAAATATCAAAATAATCCCACCCTCAATGTTTATTATCTAGAACTCTGTTTTCTATTTTGCTTTCATATTATTTTTTGGTATTTTCTTTTTTATATATTTTTTTCTTTTTTTTTTTACAGAGCTCTAGATAATAAAAATATCAGATGTTAAAGTTTGGAGGTATAAACAAGTCATTCTAAATCAGAATATTGCACAATTTTAATTTTAGTGGATTTTCTCATTGTTGAAGCCCATACAGTAACCTATTTTACATTAACATCATTTGGTCTCTGTAGGATAGTTGTCTCACATCTCTTGATATCACAACAAATCAATTTGTAGGTTCTATAAAGTGGTCCAATCCTATGGTGAAGGGAGGGGAAATTTTGACTGCCAACCGAGGAGGATATTTTTGGACAGAAATTTAGCCTAATGCAACAAGCCACATCCTACTGACACCTCAAAAGAGTTGTGACAAGGGTTCTTTAACGTGCAGAGTGGCACTGTCTGTCCCTACAAATAGGACCTATACTTTCCCGCTACCTCTATGTGTAGACAACATCACTGTTGTTGTGACATTCTTATTTCTAAGCCTTAATTTATGTCCGTTACAACGCCCTTAGGGAGGAAATAGTAGCAGATAGTACTACACCCTCAAATGGATTGTAGAAGTCCAGTTTACAATAATGGTACTTTCAGCACCATAATAAAATCAACGGTACCAATTTTGTTGCACCAGATGCGCATTTCGACAATTCATGTCTCTTCATATCCCGCTTTGGTTGTCTTGTCCAGCTCTTAATGGTCCAAAATGCTGTACAATGGATTATGATTTAAAAATTGAAGATAAAAGATTAAGTTTTGAATATCTTCTTTTTTTCTCTGAAGATGGCAAATCAAATTATTAATTCACGAGCTCTAGATAATAAAAATATCAGGTGTTAAAGTTTGGAGGTATAAACAAGTCATTCTCAATCAAAATATTGCAAAATTGTAATGTTAGTAGATTTTCTCATTGTTGAAGCCCATACAGTAACCTATTTTACATTAACATCATTTGGTCTCTGTAGGATAGTTGTCTCACATCTCTTGATATCACAACAAAACAATTTGTAGGTTCTCAAAAGTGGGCCAATGATGAAGGTAGGGGAAATTTTGACTGCCATCCGAGAGGAGGATAATGTTGGACAGAAAGTTAGCCTTGCAACAAGCCACATCCTACTGACACCCCAAAAGTGTTGTGGCAAGGGTTCTTTAACATGCAGAGTTGCACTGTCCCTACAGAAAGGACCTATACTTTTTAAACTGCCATTCCAATTTTTGTTTTGTTTTAAATATGATAACTTTAGAAGACTTAAAGGCGGGGGTCATAAAAATATCAAAATAATCCCACCCTCAATGTTTATTACCTAGAACTCTGTTTTCTATTTTGCTTTCATATTATTTTTTGGTATTTTCTTTTTTATATATTTTTTTCTTTTTTTTTTTTACAGAGCTCTAGATAATAAAAATATCAGATGTTAAAGTTTGGAGGTATAAACAAGTCATTCTAAATCAGAATATTGCACAATTTTAATTTTAGTGGATTTTCTCATTGTTGAAGCCCATACAGTAACCTATTTTACATTAACATCATTTGGTCTCTGTAGGATAGTTGTCTCACATCTCTTGATATCACAACAAATCAATTTGTAGGTTCTATAAAGTGGTCCAATCCTATGGTGAAGGGAGGGGAAATTTTGACTGCCAACCGAGGAGGATATTTTTGGACAGAAATTTAGCCTAATGCAACAAGCCACATCCTACTGACACCTCAAAAGAGTTGTGACAAGGGTTCTTTAACGTGCAGAGTGGCACTGTCTGTCCCTACAAATAGGACCTATACTTTCCCGCTACCTCTATGTGTAGACAACATCACTGTTGTTGTGACATTCTTATTTCTAAGCCTTAATTTATGTCCGTTACAACGCCCTTAGGGAGGAAATAGTAGCAGATAGTACTACACCCTCAAATGGATTGTAGAAGTCCAGTTTACAATAATGGTACTTTCAGCACCATAAGCCGCTTTGGTTGTCTTGTCCAGCTCTTAATGGTCCAAAATGCTGTACAATGGATTATGATTTAAAAATTGAAGATAAAAGATTAAGTTTTGAATATATCTACTTTTTTTCTTTGAAGATGGCAAATCAAATTATTAATTCATTAAAAATTCAGAATAACTCAAATCTTTACACCACACAAATGCGCCAACAAAGAATGTGCAATGAAAAGAATTGAGTTATTGTTTGAAACATCAAAATGTTAAAGTTTCACGCATTGTTTTTTATTTGAACAGCAATTTTCAGATCTCAGGACAAGTTTTCTTTGGAACACACTCAGGACAAGTTATCTTTGGAAGACATTATAAATTTCTGTTTTGCAAAAGATTAAAAGTTTTGGATACTTTCTTTTTTTCTTTGAAGATAACACATCTAATTATTAAAAATCTAATTATTAATTCATTAAAAATTCAGACTAACCCAATTGTTTACACCACACAAACTTTCCGCAGTATCATATTTATTTTTTGTCCATTCTTTTTTCTTTCTGTTTTTCTTTTTTTTTTAAATATACCGCAGTGCCAACAAAGAATGTGCAATGACAAGAAATGAGTTATTGTTTGAAAATCAAAAATGTTAAATGTTCACACATTGTTTTTATTTGAACAGCAATTTTCAGATCTCAGGACAAGTTTTCTTTGGAACACATTATAAATTTTTGTTTTTCAAATGATTTCAACTGACATAAACAAGACTGGAAAGGTTGAAATTACCAAAATGCTAATTTCACTATTATTGGTTCTTTTGTCGTGCCCAGCTCTTAATGATGGAAAACCCTGTATCACAGTAACATTCCTTTAAATGAACTGGAGAAGTCTTGATTACAATAATCATATTGCTTTTTACTTTTCAACACTATTGGATCTTGTGTCATACCAGCTTTAGATGGTGGATGGAGTATATGGAGGTGTTCCTGCTACCTCTCTATTTGTAGACGTCACTGTTGTTGTGACGTTCTTATTTCTAAGCCTTAATTTATGTCCGTTACAACGCCCTTAGGGAGGAAAACTACACCCTCAAATGGACTGTAGAAGTCCAGATTACAATAATGGTACTTTCAGCACCATTGCACGGTTTGGTTGTCTTGCCCAGCTCTTAATGGTCCAAAATGCTGTACAATGGATTATGTTTTAAAAATTGAAGATAAAAGATTAAGTTTTGAATATCTACTTTTTTTCTCTGAAGATGGCAAATCAAATTATTAATTCACGAGCTCTAGATAATAAAAATATCAGGTGTTAAAAGTTTGAAGGTATAAACAAGTCATTCTCAATCAAAATATTGCAAAATTGTAATGTTAGTGGATTTTCTCATTGTTGAAGCCATAATACAGTAACCTATTTTACATTAACATCATCTGGTCTCTGTAGGATAGTTGTCTCACATCTCTTGATATCACAACAAAACAATTTGTAGGTTCTCAAAGGTAGGCCAATGATGAAGGTAGGGGAAATTTTGACTGCCATCCGAGAGGAGGATAATGTTGGACAGAAAGTTAGCCTTGCAACAAGCCACATCCTACTGACACCCCAAAAGTGTTGTGGCAAGGGTTCTTTAACATACAGAGTTGCACTGTCCCTACAGAAAGGACCTATACTTTTTAAACTGCCATTCCAATTTTTGTTTTGTTTTAAATATGATAACTTTAGAAGACTTAAAGGCGGGGGTCATAAAAATATCAAAATAATCCCACCCTCAATGTTTATTATCTAGAACTCTGTTTTCTATTTTGCTTTCATATTATTTTTTGGTATTTTCTTTTTTATATATTTTTTTCTTTTTTTTTTTACAGAGCTCTAAATAATAAAAATATCAGATGTTAAAGTTTAGAGGTATAAACAAGTCATTCTAAATCAGAATATTGCACAATTTTAATTTTAGTGGATTTTCTCATTGTTGAAGCCCATACAGTAACCTATTTTACATTAACATCATTTTGTCTCTGTAGGATATTTGTCTCACATCTCTTGATATCACAACAAATCAATTTGTAGGTTCTATAAAGTGGTCCAATCCTATGGTGAAGGGAGGGGAAATTTTGACTGCCAACCGAGGAGGATATTTTTGGACAGAAATTTAGCCTAATGCAACAAGCCACATCCTACTGACACCTCAAAAGAGTTGTGACAAGGGTTCTTTAACGTGCAGAGTGGCACTGTCTGTCCCTACAAATAGGACCTATACTTTCCCGCTACCTCTATGTGTAGACAACATCACTGTTGTTGTGACATTCTTATTTCTAAGCCTTAATTTATGTCCGTTACAACGCCCTTAGGGAGGAAATAGTAGCAGATAGTACTACACCCTCAAATGGATTGTAGAAGTCCAGTTTACAATAATGGTACTTTCAGCACCATAACCCGCTTTGGTTGTCTTGTCCAGCTCTTAATGGTCCAAAATGCTGTACAATGGATTATGATTTAAAAATTGAAGATAAAAGATTAAGTTTTGAATATATCTACTTTTTTTCTTTGAAGATGGCAAATCAAATTATTAATTCATTAAAAATTCAGAATAACTCAAATCTTTACACCACACAAATGCGCCAACAAAGAATGTGCAATGAAAAGAATTGAGTTATTGTTTGAAACATCAAAAATGTTAAAGTTTCACGCATTGTTTTTTATTTGAACAGCAATTTTTAGATCTCAGGACAAGTTTTCTTTGGAACACACTCAGGACAAGTTATCTTTGGAAGACATTATAAATTTCTGTTTTGCAAAAGATTAAAAGTTTTGGATACTTTCTTTTTTTCTTTGAAGATAACAAATCTAATTATTAAAAATCTAATTATTAATTCATTAAAAATTCAGACTAACCCAATTGTTTACACCACACAAACTTTCCGCAGTATCATATTTATTTTTTGTCCATTCTTTTTTCTTTCTTTTTTTCTTTTTTTTTAAATATACCGCAGTGCCAACAAAGAATGTGCAATGACAAGAAATGAGTTATTGTTTGAAAATCAAAAATGTTAAATGTTCACACATTGTTTTTATTTGAACAGCAATTTTCAGATCTCAGGACAAGTTTTCTTTGGAACACATTATAAATTTTTGTTTTTCAAATGATTTCAACTGACATAAACAAGACTGGAAAGGTTGAAATTACCCAAATGCTAATTTCACTATTATTGGTTCTTTTGTCGTGCCCAGCTCTTAATGATGGAAAACCCTGTATCACAGTAACATTCCTTTAAATGAACTGGAGAAGTCTTGATTACAATAATCATATTGCTTTTTACTTTTCAACACTATTGGATCTTGTGTCATACCAGCTTTAGATGGTGGATGGAGTATATGGAGGTGTTCCTGCTACCTCTCTATTTGTAGACAACGTCACTGTTGTTGTGACGTTCTTATTTCTAAGCCTTAATTTATGTCCGTTACAACGCCCTTAGGGAGGAAAACTTCACCCTCAAATGGACTGTAGAAGTCCAGATTACAATAATGGTACTTTCAGCACCATTGCACGGTTTGGTTGTCTTGCCCATCTCTTAATGGTCCAAAATGCTGTACAATGGATTATGTTTTAAAAATTGAAGATAAAAGATTAAGTTTTGAATATCTACTTTTTTTCTCTGAAGATGGCAAATCAAATTATTAATTCACGAGCTCTAGATAATAAAAATATCAGGTGTTAAAAGTTTGGAGGTATAAACAAGTCATTCTCAATCAAAATATTGCAAAATTGTAATGTTAGTGGATTTTCTCATTGTTGAAGCCATAATACAGTAACCTATTTTACATTAACATCATTTGGTCTCTGTAGGATAGTTGTCTCACATCTCTTGATATCACAACAAAACAATTTGTAGGTTCTCAAAGGTGGGCCAATGATGAAGGTAGGGGAAATTTTGACTGCCAACCGAGAGGAGGATAATGTTGGACAGAAAGTTAGCCTTTCAACAAGCCACATCCTACTGACACCTCAAAAGAGTTGTGGCAAGGGTTCTTTAACATGCAGAGTTGCACTGTCCCTACAGAAAGGACCTAATCTTTTTAAACTGCCATTCCAATTTTTGTTTTGTTTTAAATATGATAACTTTAGAAGACTTAAAGGCGGGGGTCATAAAAATATCAAAATAATCCCACCCTCAATGTTTATTATCTAGAACTCTGTTTTCTATTTTGCTTTCATATTATTTTTTGGTATTTTCTTTTTTATATATTTTTTTCTTTTTTTTTTACAGAGCTCTAGATAATAAAAATATCCGATGTTAAAGTTGGAGGTATAAACAAGTCATTCTAAATCAGAATATTGCACAATTTTAATGTTAGTGGATTTTCTCATTGTTGAAGCCCATACAGTAACCTATTTTACATTAACATCATTTGGTCTCTGTAGGATAGTTGTCTCACATCTCTTGATATCACAACAAATCAATTTGTAGGTTCTATAAAGTGGTCCAATCCTATGGTGAAGGGAGGGGAAATTTTGACTGCCAACCGAGGAGGATATTTTTGGACAGAAATTTAGCCTAATGCAACAAGCCACATCCTACTGACACCTCAAAAGAGTTGTGACAAGGGTTCTTTAACGTGCAGAGTGGCACTGTCTGTCCCTACAAATAGGACCTATACTTTCCCGCTACCTCTATGTGTAGACAACATCACTGTTGTTGTGACATTCTTATTTCTAAGCCTTAATTTATGTCCGTTACAAAGCCCTTAGGGAGGAAATAGTAACAGATAGTACTACACCCTCAAATGGATTGTAGAAGTCCAGTTTACAATAATGGTACTTTCAGCACCATAACCCGCTTTGGTTGTCTTGTCCAGCTCTTAATGGTCCAAAATGCTGTACAATGGATTATGATTTAAAAATTGAAGATAAAAGATTAAGTTTTGAATATATCTACTTTTTTTCTTTGAAGATGGCAAATCAAATTATTAATTCATTAAAAATTCAGAATAACTCAAATCTTTACACCACACAAACGCGCCAACAAAGAATGTGCAATGAAAGGAATTGAGTTATTGTTTGAAACATCAAAAATGTTAAAGTTTCATGCATTGTTTTTTATTTGAACAGCAATTTTCAGATCTCAGGACAAGTTTTCTTTGGAACACACTCAGGACAAGTTATCTATGAAAGACATTATAAATTTCTGTTTTGCAAAAGATTAAAAGTTTTGGATACTTTCTTTTTTTCTTTGAAGATAACAAATCTAATTATTAATTCATTAAAAATTCAGACTAACCCAATTGTTTACACCACACAAACTTTCCGCAGTATCATATTTATTTTTTGTCCATTCTTTTTTCTTTCTTTTTTTCTTTTTTTTTAAATATACCGCAGTGCCAACAAAGAATGTGCAATGACAAGAAATGAGTTATTGTTTGAAAATCAAAAATGTTAAATGTTCACACATTGTTTTTATTTGAACAGCAATTTTCAGATCTCAGGACAAGTTCTTTGGAACATATTATAAATTTTTGTTTTTCAAATGATTTCAACTGACATAAACAAGACTGGAAAGGTCGAAATTACCAAAATGCTAATTTCACTATTATTGGTTCTTTTGTCGTGCCCAGCTCTTAATGATGGAAAACCCTGTATCACAGTAAACATTCCTTGAAATGAACTGGAGAAGTCTTGATTACAATAATCATATTGCTTTTTACTTTTCAACACTATTGGATCTTGTGTCATACCAGCTTTAGATGGTGGATGGAGTATATGGAGGTGTTCCTGCTACCTCTCTATTTGTAGACAACGTCACTGTTGTTGTGACGTTCTTATTTCTAAGCCTTAATTTATGTCCGTTACAACGCCCTTAGGGAGGAAAACTACACCCTCAAATGGACTGTAGATTACAATAATGGTACTTTCAGCACCATTGCACGGTTTGGTTGTCTTGCCCAGCTCTTAATGGTCCAAAATGCTGTACAATGGATTATGTTTTAAAAATTGAAGATAAAAGATTAAGTTTTGAATATCTACTTTTTTTCTCTGAAGATGGCAAATCAAATTATTAATTCACGAGCTCCAGATAATAAAAATATCAGGTGTTAAAAGTTTGGAGGTATAAACAAGTCATTCTCAATCAAAACATTGCAAAATTGTAACGTTAGTGGATTTTCTCATTGTTGAAGCCCATACAGTAACCTATTTTACATTAACATCATTTGGTCTCTGTAGGATAGTTGTCTCACATCTCTTGATATCACAACAAAACAATTTGTAGGTTCTCAAAGGTGGGCCAATGATGAAGGTAGGGGAAATTTTGACTGCCATCCGAGAGGAGGATAATGTTGGACAGAAAGTTAGCCTTGCAACAAGCCACATCCTACTGACACCCCAAAAGTGTTGTGGCAAGGGTTCTTTAACATGCAGAGTTGCACTGTCCCTACAGAAAGGACCTATAATTTTTAAACTGCCATTCCAATTTTTGTTTTGTTTTAAATATGATAACTTTAGAAGACTTAAAGGCGGGGGTCATAAAAATATCAAAATAATCCCACCCTCAATGTTTATTATCTAGAACTCTGTTTTCTATTTTGCTTTCATATTATTTTTTGGTATTTTCTTTTTTATATATTTTTATCTTTTTTTTTTACAGAGCTCTAGATAATAAAAATATCAGATGTTAAAGTTTGGAGGTATAAACAAATCATTTTAAATCAGAATATTGCACAATTTTAATTTTAGTGGATTTTCTCATTGTTGAAGCCCATACAGTAACCTATTTTACATTAACATCATTTGGTCTCTGTAGGATAGTTGTCTCACATCTCTTGATATCACAACAAATCAATTTGTAGGTTCTATAAAGTGGTCCAATCCTATGGTGAAGGGAGGGGAAATTTTGACTGCCAACCGAGGAGGATATTTTTGGACAGAAATTTAGCCTAATGCAACAAGCCACATCCTACTGACACCTCAAAAGAGTTGTGACAAGGGTTCTTTAACGTGCAGAGTGGCACTGTCTGTCCCTACAAATAGGACCTATACTTTCCCGCTACCTCTATGTGTAGACAACATCACTGTTGTTGTGACATTCTTATTTCTAAGCCTTAATTTATGTTCGTTACAACGCCCTTAGGGAGGAAATAGTAGCAGATAGTACTACACCCTCAAATGGATTGTAGAAGTCCAGTTTACAATAATGGTACTTTCAGCACCATAACCCGCTTTGGTTGTCTTGTCCAGCTCTTAATGGTCCAAAATGCTGTACAATGGATTATGATTTAAAAATTGAAGATAAAAGAATAAGTTTTGAATATATCTACTTTTTTTCTTTGAAGATGGCAAATCAAATTATTAATTCATTAAAAAATTCAGAATAACTCAAATCTTTACAACACACAAACGCGCCAACAAAGAATGTGCAATTGAAAGAATTGAGTTATTGTTTGAAACATCAAAAATGTTAAAGTTTCATGCATTGTTTTTTATTTGAACAGCAATTTTCAGATCTCAGGACAAGTTTTCTTTGGAACACACTCGGGACAAGTTATCTTTGAAAGACATTATAAATTTCTGTTTTGCAAAAGATTAAAAGTTTTGGATACTTTCTTTTTTTCTTTGAAGATAACAAATCTAATTATTAAAAATCTAATTATTAATTCATTAAAAATTCAGACTAACCCAATTGTTTACACCACACAAACTTTCCGCAGTATCATATTTATTTTTTGTCCATTCTTTTTTCTTTCTTTTTTTCTTTTTTCTAAAATATACCGCAGTGCCAACAAAGAATGTGCATGCAATGACAAGAAATGAGTTATTGTTTGAAAATCAAAAATGTTAAATGTTCACACATTGTTTTTATTTGAACAGCAATTTTCAGATCTCAGGACAAGTTCTTTGGAACACATTATAAATTTTTGTTTTTCAAATGATTTCAACTGACATAAACAAGACTGGAAAGGTCGAAATTACCAAAATGCTAATTTCACTATTATTGGTTCTTTTGTCGTGCCCAGCTCTTAATGATGGAAAACCCTGTATCACAGTAAACATTCCTTTAAATGAACTGGAGAAGTCTTGATTACAATAATCATATTGCTTTTTACTTTTCAACACTATTGGATCTTGTGTCATACCAGCTTTAGATGGTGGATGGAGTATATGGAGGTGTTCCTGCTACCTCTCTATATCTAGACAACGTCACTGTTGTTGTGACGTTCTTATTTCTTAGCCTTAATTTATGTCCGTTACAACGCCCTTAGGGAGGAAAACTACTCCCTCAAATGGACTGTAGATTACAATAATGGTACTTTCAGCACCATTGCACGGTTTGGTTGTCTTGCCCAGCTCTTAATGGTCCAAAATGCTGTACAATGGATTATGTTTTAAAAATTGAAGATAAAAGATTAAGTTTTGAATATCTACTTTTTTTCTCTGAAGATGGCAAATCAAATTATTAATTCACGAGCTCCAGATAATAAAAATATCAGGTGTTAAAAGTTTGGAGGTATAAACAAGTCATTCTCAATCAAAACATTGCAAAATTGTAACGTTAGTGGATTTTCTCATTGTTGAAGCCCATACAGTAACCTATTTTACATTAACATCATTTGGTCTCTGTAGGATAGTTGTCTCACATCTCTTGATATCACAACAAAACAATTTGTAGGTTCTCAAAGGTGGGCCAATGATGAAGGATGGGGAAATTTTGACTGCCAACCAAGAGGAGGATAATGTTGGACAGAAAGTTAGCCTTTCAACAAGCCACATCCTACTGACACCTCAAAAGAGTTGTGGCAAGGGTTCTTTAACATGCAGAGTTGCACTGTCCCTACAGAAAGGACCTATACTTTTTAAACTGCCATTCCAATTTTTGTTTTGTTTTAAATATAACTTTAGAAGACTTAAGGCGGGGGTCATAAAAATATCAAAATAATCCCACCCTCAATGTTTATTATCTAGAACTCTGTTTTCTATTTTGCTTCCATATTATTTTTTGGTATTTTCTTTTTTATATATTTTTTTCTTTTTTTTTTACAGAGCTCTAGATAATAAAAATATCAGATGTTAAAGTTTGGAGGTATAAACAAATCATTTTAAATCAGAATATTGCACAATTTTAATTTTAGTGGATTTTCTCATTGTTGAAGCCCATACAGTAACCTATTTTACATTAACATCATTTGGTCTCTGTAGGATAGTTGTCTCACATCTCTTGATATCACAACAAATCAATTTGTAGGTTCTATAAAGTGGTCCAATCCTATGGTGAAGAAAGGGGAAATTTTGACTGCCAAACGAGGAGGATATTTTTGGACAGAAATTTAGCCTAATGCAACAAGCCACATCCTACTGACACCTCAAAAGAGTTGTGACAAGGGTTCTTTAACGTGCAGAGTGGCACTGTCTGTCCCTACAAATAAAACCTATGCTTTCCCGCTACCTCTATGTGTAGACAACATCACTGTTGTTGTGACATTCTTATTTCTAAGCCTTAATTTATGTCCGTTACAACGCCCTTAGGGAGGAAATAGTAGCAGATAGTACTACACCCTCAAATGGATTGTAGAAGTCCAGTTTACAATAATGGTACTTTCAGCACCATAACCCGCTTTGGTTGTCTTGTCCAGCTCTTAATGGTCCAAAATGCTGTACAATGGATTATGATTTAAAAATTGAAGATAAAAGATTAAGTTTTGAATATATCTACTTTTTTTCTTTGAAGATGGCAAATCAAATTATTAATTCATTAAAAATTCAGAATAACTCAAATCTTTACACCACACAAACGCGCCAACAAAGAATGTGCAATGAAAAGAATTGAGTTATTGTTTGAAACATCAAAAATGTTAAAGTTTCATGCATTGTTTTTTATTTGAACAGCAATTTTCAGATCTCAGGACAAGTTTTCTTAGGAACACACTCAGGACAAGTTATCTTTGAAAGACATTATAAATTTCTGTTTTGCAAAAGATTAAAAGTTTTGGATACTTTCTTTTTTTCTTTGAAGATAACAAATCAAATTATTAAAAATCTAATTATTAATTCATTAAAAATTCAGACTAACCCAATTGTTTACACCACACAAACTTTCCGCAGTATCATATTTATTTTTTATCCATTCTTTTTTCTTTCTTTTTTTCTTTTTTTAAAAATATACCGCAGTGCCAACAAAGAATGTGCATGCAATGACAAGAAATGAGTTATTGTTTGAAAATCAAAAATGTTAAATGTTCACACATTGTTTTTATTTGAACAGCAATTTTCAGATCTCAGGACAAGTTCTTTGGAACACATTATAAATTTTTGTTTTTCAAATGATTTCAACTGACATAAACAAGACTGGATTAAGGTCGAAATTACCAAAATGCTAATTTCACTATTATTGGTTCTTTTGTCGTGTCCAGCTCTTCATGATGGAAAACCCTGTATCACAGTAAACATTCCTTTAAATGAACTGGAGAAGTCTTGATTACAATAATCATACTGCTTTTTACTTTTCAACACTATTGGATCTTGTGTCATACCAGCTTTAGATGGTGGATGGAGTATATGGAGGTGTTCCTGCTACCTCTCTATATCTAGACAACGTCACTGTTGCTGTGACGTTCTTATTTCTAAGCCTTAATTTATGTCTGTTACAGCGCCCTTAGGGAGGAAAACTATATACACCCTCAAATGGACTGTAGAAGTCCAGATTACAATAATGGTACTTTCAGCACCATTGCACGGTCTGGTTGTCTTGCCCAGCTCTTAATGGTCCAAAATGCTGTACAATGGATTATGTTTTAAAAATTGAAGATAAAAGATTAAGTTTTGAATATCTCCTTTTTTTCTTTGAAGATGGCAAATAAAATTATTAATTCATTAAAAATTCAGAATAACTCAATTCTTTACACCCCACAAACGTGCCAACACAGAATGTGCAATGAAAAGAATTGAGTTATTGTTTGAAAATCAAAAATGTTAAAGTTTCACACATTGTTTTTATTTGAACAGCAATTTTCAGATCTCAGGACAAGTTTTCTTTGGAACACATTATAAATTTTTGTTTTTTCAAATGATTTCAACTGACATAAATAAGACTGGAAAGGTGGAAATTACCAAAATGCTAATTTCACTAATATTGGTTCTTTTGTCGTGCCCAGCTCTTAATAATCACATTAACATTCCATTAAATGGACTGGAGAAGTCTTGATTACAATAATCATATTGCTTTTTACCTTTCAACACTATTGGATCTTGTGTCATACCAGCTTTAGATGGTGGATGAAGTATATGGAGGTGTTCCTGCTCCTCTCTATATGTAGACAACGTCACTGTTGTTGTGACATTCTTATTTCTAAGCCTTAATGTATGTCCGTTACAGCGCCCTTAGGGAGCAAAACGTGGCAGATATTACTACACCCTCAAATTTAAATGGACTGTAGAAGTCCAGATTACAATAATGGTACTTTCAGCACCATTGCACGGTTTGGTTGTCTTGCCCAGCTCTTAATGGTCCAAAATGCTGTACAATGGATTATGTTTTAAAAATTGAAGATAAAAGATTAAGTTTTGTATATCTTCTTTTTTTTCTCTGAAGATGGCAAATCAAATTATTAATTCACGAGCTCTTAAGATAATAAAAATATCAGATGTTGTCTATTCATTTTGGTCTCTTGTGGAGACAATTTATTAAGGAGGTAAGTACAGCACATGATAAGAGTGGAATAATCAACATGGAGATACAAAATCCATATATTCAAGTATACCTGGATTATTGCTACATAATAATAGTAGGTTCACAAACAGAAAAAAAGAAGTCTCCTTTGTTGTAATTTTTTATAGATCCCAACTGACCTCACCAACGACCCCCAGGCTTAGGTCAAGATATTGGCCAGTCTTCCTATATCGGATGCTCCTTACAACTAGGTATATATGAATTACAGAAGGAATAAAAAATGTCAACAAACTTTGAATTATCTTTATATAAATGAAAACCAATAAAAAAAAAAAAAAAAGTAATTTTGAATTTTGAAATAAGAAATGCCTAAATTGTGGAATGTGAAGTAAAATACAATGCAAGATCCTCTGTTTTCCCTAAGAAGCACCTAAATCAAGTCTACTTCATATATAAAGATGGACAATAGGATGGATATCTAACACCAGCAACATACTTGTCACAATGGCAATCATACCACATCTGATGTTTATATGTAAATGTGATTTGAATATGATATGTTAGGTCATTGCTCCATTGTTAAAGATCCTGCATCAATCTCTGACATGTGGATTTGATAAAGAGTTTGTCTTATTGGCAATCATATCAGATCTCCATATTTGTATTGTTGAAGACAGTATGTTAACTTAGTTATTATGTGTCTTGGCCAAATTTGGTAAGTTGCTGTCTCATTGACGTTAATTACCCCACATATATCATTTAAAACATATGCCGAGTCATTTTTGGAACAGTTACTAGATAGGATGAAGATTCATCTAGTCTTTTTCAAAGTCAACTTGTCTTTGGTCTTTCTCTTTAGGTTTCTTTGGGTAGTAAACGAATAGCAATACCAATTTAGAAGTCTCTTAACTTTGACTCAGCAGGGGCGGGGAATAAAGGATTATTGAGACTGCTACAGGGAGATGACCAAGACTAGAAGAGGAGCATACTGTGAACCAACTCATTTTTTGGACAATTTATTAAGAAGACTTCAAAGAAAAAAAGTAAGCCAAATATAAATCACGAGTATTTCAAAATAGAAATGAAATAATCCCAAAAATTAGATAATCACGATATTTATCCAAAAATGCTAAAAATGGCTAAATGGTCCTTGAGTGTGTTTGTTTGAATTGTTTTATATTTGTGATTTCTGGGCCCATCAAAGCTGATTATGCACTTTGGTTTTTGCTCATCATTGAGGGCCGTACAGTTACATATAGCTGTTAATTTCTGTGTCATTGAATTTCTTGTGGAGAGTTGTCTCATTGGCAATCATACCACATCTTTTTTTTTTAATATAAAAGCAGAAAAAGTCTCGTGAAATATGATAGAAATGGCAATATGAGAAAAAAATATCAGCTGAGAAATATGATAGAAATGTCTGTATGGTCGTAAGTTTTGTGGTTTGAATTGTTTTACATGTGTGATTTCTGTGCCTAAATAGCTATGCAGTTCGGGCTTTGCTCATCATTGAGGGCCATACAGTTACCAAAAGTTATTAATTTCTGTGTTATTTAGTCACTTGTGGAGAGTTGTCTCATTGGCAATCATACCACATCTTCTATATATATATATATGGCAAAAAAAATTCCTAAGTGACATATGAAAGAAATGGAGATACACAAAAAAATATCAGTTTTTTCGTTTGAATTGTTTTGCATATGTGATTTTGTGGCCTTTTATGGATGACAATGCGGTTTGG
This sequence comes from Mytilus edulis, assembly GCF_963676685.1. Classification (NCBI taxonomy): domain Eukaryota; kingdom Metazoa; phylum Mollusca; class Bivalvia; order Mytilida; family Mytilidae; genus Mytilus; species Mytilus edulis. The sequence goes on along the minus strand of NC_092356.1, from coordinate 16,664,677 downwards.
GGTTTGCTCATCGTTGGCGGTCGTACAGTTACCTTAAGCTGTTAATTTTTTGAGTCATTAAGTCTCTTTAGAAGAGTAAAGTCTTATTGGCAATCATACCTCATCGTCTTTCTTATATTTACATGAAAAAAAATCTTAAGTGAAATATAATAGAATCGGCGATACACGAAGAAAAAAAATCAGCTGCGAAATATGATAGAAATGACAACACAATTCAGAGGTCCATAAAATAAGTTGGTTAACAGTAGTTGGTTCCTATAGAAATGTCAACTGCATGTGTTACAAAAATAGGATATCAAATTGGTGATAAATTGATTTTAAAAGGAAGATGGCCATTTATCTGTTCCCCATTAAATTAAAATTGGAATATAAAAATAATGGTCAATCGAAATGAAAAGAACAAATGTAAACAAAATTCTAAACGTGAATAGATCTGAATAGAGAGCATTTTTCCAATTTTACATTTCATCACGGCCCAAAGAGATTCCATATTATAAGTTAATATAAAGGACTTGGTTATTCTGGGTTTTTTATAATTTGTCCTTGGCCATTATTAATTGAAAATGACTTTAGGGATTATATTATTGAGACAGGAACTAAACAACACAAAAAACCGGGACCCCAGAGGTCAATATAGTCTCCAACAAAAACAAATTTCTATACTTTAGGTCAAGTACTTAATTGTATGTTTTTGTGGGTTTCTTTACAACACAAAATTGTTTTAATAGAGTGAATTTTTTTTACTCAATTTTAATGAAAGGAATTCCGAAACACGCATAAATGTTTAAACGAAAGGTTTCTAATTAAATTTTCAATTGATATTTAAAAGGTACACTTTGGTTCTTGTTTGACAACTTTAAGAAAGACCACTTTAATGGTTAATTTGAACACTGGAATATCTTTATTAAGAACTGAAAGTTTAAACGGGAATATTTTTTCATTATTATTTTTATCCAAAAGTAAACTTCAAAGCAACAATAAAATCATCACAACAATGTGAATACAACATTAACACATAACTTACTTCATTCAATAGACAGGAACTCTTTCCCCATTCATTCTTTTATCTCCCCCTGTTCACCAGCCCGTGGATGTAACCTTCTCCCTCTTTTATCTCCGCAAATACACCAGGCTCTGGATTTCCCCAATCCTTTTATCTCCCCACTTCACAAGAGCCACTGGGTTTCCCCTCCCCTTTCTTTAAGCCATAAAATCCCAGGCCAAGGTATTTCCCTTATTCCTCCCTACCTGCCCAAAATCCCAGTCCCAGGTCAATTTTAAATAGATGTTGCTATATTGGGCTAGGGGTTAATTGAATAGAACAATGAAAGAAAACATCAGCAAGCCAGCATAAGCTTTACATGTTAATTTATAAATGCAATGCTAATTATCCTATGCAGGTATGCAGGTTTATGCAGATTGTGCAGTGTTAGATACATTGTTATACTCGACTTGCCAGTGTTAACTTTGGATATACTTTATATTTTTGTAAAAAATAAAGAAATTTGAACCCAGCAAGTTATGTAATAATGTTGTACTCCGACACTATAATAATGCAATATCATTCACATCAAGTGGGTGAAAGCCCAAATCTTTTGCTGAATTAAAAATTTTAAACTCATTAATTGCAAGAATTTTAATTTTTTTTTAGATATTTAGTAAATTTTGTACTCTTTTCTTTATAGGTATTTAGTCATTTTTGTAGACTTTTTTCTTTACAGATATTTAGTCATTTTTGTAGACTTTTTTCTTTACAGATATTTAGTAAATTTTGTAGACTTTTTTCTTTTAGAGATATTAAGTAAATTTTGTCAACTTATTTCTTTAGAGATATTTAGTAAATTTTGTGGACTTCTTTCATTACAGATATTTAGTAAATTTTGTCGACTTTTTTCTTTATAGATATTAAGTAAATTTTGTCAACTTTTTCTTTATAGATATTTAATAAATTTAGTCGACTTTTCTCTTTGAAGATATTTTGTAAACGTTGTCAACTTTTTTCTTTTAAAAGATATTTTTATATTTAGTAAATTTTGTGACTTTTTCTTTATATATATTAAGTAAATTTTGTCGACTTATTTTAAACTATAAACACTTAACATATTGTATAGATGCCTATCTTTGTTGAAGACTATGTTGACCTGAAGAGAGAACATTTTTCCAATTTTACATTTCATCACCCCAAAGAGATTCCTTATTTAAAAGAGGGAAGAAAGATACCAAAGGGACAGTCAAACTCATAAATCTAAAATAAACTGACAACGCCATGGTTAAAAATGAAAAAGACAAAGAGACAAACAATAGTACACATGACACAACATAGAAAACTAAAGAATAAACATGAGCCCTGCCAAATACTAGGGGTGATCTCAGGTGCTCCAGAAGGGACCCATTCTGAATAGTAGGTATTAGGTATTTATCTGAAGTTAAAATCATGTAAGACTAAATTTATGGCACGTTCTATCTTATGAAAGTTATTTACTAATGACAGTAAGTCTCAACCCAATACATGCTATTCTGCACACATACTTAATGAATAAAAAGCAACCATATCCCTCCATCTGGTTAGTACCCCAAACCCTTACTAGAATGTCATACAACAATCTCTCTCTCCCTTGTGCCATCTATCACGCCACTTGAATACCTAACAACCTATTTAGGAAGTATCATGTTAGTAAACCCCCAGGTTAGTGTTGATACTTCATAGAATGAAAAGATTTTTAAATGAAGTACTAGATATGGAGGGACATAAGTACAATTTTTTAAAGAAATTAAAATATTTTATAACCTTAAATGAATTGATGCAAAACAATTTTCAGTGTAGCTAACTGATTAGTGGAATAACCTTCATTAAGATTGCCAGAGACCAAAACTTTGTGCAGCCAAAATCAAAGTTGTTCATGATCATTAATGAGTCAAAAGAGATATAATATTTCAAAATTAATAAACTGGAAATTTAGAGGAATAAAAATAATAATTTAAATTTTTAAAAGCATTACTGCAGACCTGAATACTAATTCAGAATGAGAACTAGATGTGTCAAAGCGATACGAATGGCCCCGTCCCAAAAAGTTGAAAAATCTGCAATTTCAATATAAACACATGTGGACACAAACATGATGGTAGCTTCACATATCAAAAATCAGCTCAAAATCTGGAGGGGAAAAGAGAGAAAATCCGTATAACTGATTTTCAATAATTGATCAATTAGTCCATAGCCCATAATTTCAGCGAAAATTATCGGAACGGAGCGAAACTTAAGCTTGACCTATAACTCATCATGGTTAACTAATATACCAAATATCATCAGACTGAATATCTGAAGGTGTTTAGAAAAAAAAGTCTGTATAACTGATTTTCAACAATTTCTCAAAAGTCCAAAGCCTGTAATTTCGGCAAAAACTAGTGGAGCAGAGCTTAAACTTGATCTGTAACTCATCATGGTTAACTCACATACCAAAAATCAGCCCAATATCTGAAATTGTTTAGAAAAAAAGTCTGTTTAACAGTTACTGTAATTTTCAACAATTTCTCAGAGCAGAACAAAAACCTAAATTTGACCTATAACTCATCATGGTTAACTCACATATCAAAAATCAGCCCAATATCTAAAAGTGTTCAGAAAAAAGTCTGTATAACTGATTTTCAACAATTTCTCAAAGCCCGTAATTTTGGCAAAAATTAATGGAGTGAAACAAAACTTAAACTTGATCTGTAACTCATCATGGTTAACTCGCATACCAAAAATCAGTCTAATATCTGAAGGCATTGCAGAACGACGGAATTACCCCGGCGAGAAGAAATTCATGACTTCATGAACTATCATGAATGGTTCGTGAATGTTCATGAATGGTACATGAAAATTCATAAATAATTCATAAATGAAGGTTCATGAATTTAATTCATGAACTGTTCATTAAAAGTATTTTATGAATGTTCATGAAGTTTTGATGAATCACTAGCTGCTCATAAAAAATCATGAAATGTTCATTAAAAGTATTTATGAATGTTCATGAAGTTTTGATGAATCACTAGATGTTCATAAAAATTCATGAAATGTTCATTAAAAGTATTTTATGAATGTTCATGAAGTTTTGATGAATCACTAGCTGCTCATAAAAATTCATGAAATGTTCATTAAAAGTATTTTATGAATATTCATGAAGTTTTGATGAATCAGTAGCTGCTCATAAAAATTCATGAAATGATCATTAAAAGTATTTTATGAATGTTCATGAAGTTTTGATGAATCACGAGCTGATCATTGAAATTCTTGAAATGTTCATCTGTCATATGCATGTGTTATGAATAATAGATGATTTAGTAACTGGTAACACTGCGTGTGGGACTGTCACTGCTGTTACTGGTTTGCTGCAAGAAGGTTTTTTTTACTCTTCCTTTCCCTAAACTGCTAAAGATGTAAATTCTGATTTTCTCCAAGTTCACATATGTGCCTTTCTATTAATTGTCGTCCGGCATATAAATAACTTAGAAAAATATCAGATCAATGATAGATAGGCCCAACGACAGACGTTTCTCAACGTATGTACAATGTAAACAAACCTTGACCTCGTGGTTTTAATCGTACTGAACAGTTCGGCCCTAAAAATACCTTCCACTTGTTTATTCACATGCACCATGTGCCGTTTAAACTAAAGATTTTTTTTTTATTATACTTAATAAAACTGCATATTAATAAATATTTGTTTGCGACACCCTTGATTTATTTTCATACTTCCGTTACGGCACAGATCAACTTCTGGCCGATATTATCTGGGGCGAGATTGTCACAGTCTCAACGTCAGCATAAGTGCACTCTTGGGTAATACGTCACCAAAATGGAGATTACGCTGATGGAAACACGGAAAAGACATTTCCAGTCAGAAAGATTTCAGATAAGTGCATTACAAATTTAATTTAACATGACAGACATGTGTATATTATTATAAAATATAATTTGTTGAGGAAATATAATTTTTTTATGGTTTCTTTGAGCAAAGCAACATCAGAAAGTCTGAAAGCATATTTGAAAATTTATTTTTAATTATATAAACAAAATGAATAATTGTTTCCACATATGATTATTGGTAGTTACCTAAAATTTATAGTTTTTGAATTGTTTGAATTGTTCTTTTGTGAAAATAATAAGTAGCCAGTTTTTATAATCTTCAGGGGATAAAAAGGGGGAGGGTTTTGAAATGAATTTGATTCATTAACAGCTTCAGATGTAGTGTATAAACAGGCAACAACATTTCAATTGAATTTTATTGCTTTAAAACATCTAGAACAATTGATTCTTTGTGGATTTTTTTTATACTTTTAGGGGATTGAATGATTAAATATCAAAATGGAGCTGCCAGTTTTGATAGTAAAACAGATTCCGTGGAGATTTTAGTTACATTTATTCAGCGATTCTACTTGGAAGAACAGAGACAACAAAATATTACAGAAAGAAGCAGAAACTTTACATGTATCCTTTTATATTATTATATCTGACGCATAGTTACTTTAGTTTTAATATTGGGTGGGTACAGGTGCAGATCCAGCCATTTTAAAAAAGGTGTGGGGTTCAAACTATGTACTATAAACCCTTTCATATTGCATTGATCTTGCTAAAAAAGGGTGGGTTCCAATCCCCCCCAGAATCCTCTCCTTGACAGTAAAACCCCTGTGAGATGATAATGAATAATTCATGAATATGCATGAACATTTCATGAACTGTTCATGAACAGATTTCATGAACAGTTCATCATATCTTCATGAACATTTGATGAGCAATTCATGAACTGAAAATCGACAGTAATGTTCATGAACTTTAATGTTCATGAACAATTCATGAACAAGAAAGGTTCATGAACATTTAAATGTTCATGAACAACAATGATCATGAACCCTTTCTTGTTCATGAATTGTTCATGAACATTAAAGTTCATGAACATTACTGTCGATTTTCAGTTCATGAATTGCTCATCAAATGTTCATGAAGATATGATGAACTGTTCATGAAATCTGTTCATGAACAGTTCATGAAATGTTCATGCATATTCATGAATTATTCATTATCATCTCACAGGGGTACGAACAAGGGTAAAACTATATGGCACCGACAACTTCATTGCAGGGCCATAAAAAAGGTTATAACTTCATTGCAGGGCCATAAAAAAGGTTATAACTAATTAAATAATGAAATAATGTTGAAGAGGGAGATTTTTTTTTAAATCTGAAAAGAGGGAAAAAATGGCATAGAAGAACTATTAAAAAATTTAAAAGAGAACTAAAATAAAAAAGTTGACATTGCTATGGGAACCCTGCCCCTTTTAAGACAGACTTCATACAGGCACTTATCAAGGATAAAAAGAATCCAGCATTATCCCTTAATTTCACATTCCACAATGTAGGCAATCTCTTTAAATAGATAACTCAAAAGTTGACCCCACCTAACAAAAAACCACACCTAACAAACTGAACCAGAAGAAGGATACAACACTGATACGGCGCTGTGCTTCAATACTTGCCATCACCTAGAAACCGTCAGCAAGGACCAGCTGAGAGCTATAATTTGACAAAAGAGACTTCAATTTTCCCATTGTGAACTTTTCTTGTGTAGCAGCAATCCAATTATACCTGTTAATGAATTTCATGTCTCCTTGCTAATTATTCCACTCTATGCATCTCATGCATGCATGTAGATATTTTCTTTTAAAAAACAGTTGCTGCTTAAAAAAAACCTTCTGAAACAAGGTTTGTTAATGATCGTGTTGATTGAAAGTCATTCTTTACATGTTTTATTCTTAACAAAAATTCTAAATGTGAAAAAAATAATCATATACAGTCAAACCTGCCTTCAGGTCATCACCCTTATTTAAGAGGTCAACTATCTCTAATGGTCTCTTGGATACCATATCAAGAATTTTCTCTATATATTTCAGTGGTCACCTTATTTATGGATCTAGAAATATGAAGTAAATTTGTGACTACTTGTATTCCTCTTCCTTCAATTAAATACCACTGAAAAGCATTTCACCAACTTATTTAGCCAAAAGTATCAACACCTTTAAATGTGACTTCTTCAAATTTACAGAGCAAGAATCCACCTTTAATATTTGTCTGCTAACATGAACAATAAATCTTCCAACTGTAACACTAAACCAAGTTTCAATCCCAGCCACGTTTTTTTTTGGACTGGGAATTTTTCAGAACCTCTTAAATGTCACTTTTCTCCAGCCGTCACTTTTGATACTTCCCATGAGTGACATGCTTAGAACAGGTTTGACTGTACATGATCCTTAATACTAAATAGATCTTTATATTCAAATTTTATAGGGGGCCTCGGTGGCCGAGTGATCTATGTAGTTATACTACTGTAATCACTAAACCAGTCAACACTGAGGTTGTGAGTTCAAACCCGCTCTTGCGGGTCCATTCGACTCCAATCTTTATTGACTAGGATTGTCAGTTTTCCTACCTAAGGTCTGTTTTTCTCCGAGCGCTCCCGCTTCCTCCACCAATAAAATCTGATTCCCAAGAAATAGCCTAAATGCGTTGCTTAAAAGTGGCGTTAAAACACCAAAAATCAAAATCAAAATCAAATTTTATAAAAACTTATATTTTCAGCAGTATAATTTTTTTTCCCAGTATGTTTTTCTCTTGCTTTTCTTAAATATACTGCCGCACCAACAAAGATGTGTAATATAAAGGCTAGATATTCTTGGGAAATTCTCAAATTTATATTTTGTCAAAATTTTCACCTTAATTTCAATGGCTCTAAAACCAATCTACTGAACAATTAGTCCGGTTTTAAAAGATAAAGTTAAAAGTCAATTCTTCCCATGATTCATAAACTAAAATTAAGGATGTAGTTCAGCAATAAGTCATCTGCAGACTTCATTTCTGGGAGCATGTGTATTAAAAAATAAAGGAAATAGATCTTTGGCCTTATAAAACATAATTTTTATTATAAAGGTCTTATTTAACAAATCTTATAACCAATGTATTTTAACTCAAATTTAGAGGAACTCAAATCTCTATATCATACAATTTTTCAGCAGTATCATATTTTTTTCTTCAGTTCTCCACATTTTTTTTTTTATTTCATTTTTCTTAAATACATGTAGTATAAGGCCGCGCCAACAAAAGATGTGTAATATAAAGGCTAGAGTTTTTTGGTGAAATTCTAATATATTTTGATATTTCAGCACAATTTCACCTAAATTTTGGTGGCTATACTTAAAAAGAAACTTAAATAAATAATTAGGGACTTTTTAACGGTAAAGTAACAAAGAGAGTCCACTCTTCACAGGATTCTGAATGTTGTTAAAATGCAATAAGTCATCTGCAGACTTCATTTCTGGGAACATCTATATTTAGATGATAAAGGAAATGGATCAACAGCCCTTAAAACATTTTTTTTAAATGTCTAATTTAACCGAACTCATTATCAATATCTTTTAGTCAAATTTAGAGAAGCTCAAACCTTAACATCACTAAACTCTCAGCAGAGCTGTCTTCTTAGTACAACATTTGATCTTCTACCTCAAAAGTTTCATCTACAGCTGTCCCCTCCATTATTAAGTTCTCCTCTATCCCAAAAATATCATCTACAATATCATGAATATGAAAATAATTCAATTATCTGAAACTTCAGATTTGTAAACTACTGATATAATTATAATAGGTGCCATATCCAACTTAAGATAAGCATCTGATTATCAATATCATATTAAGTAAACAATACTTTCATGCCTATCCATGTTAATAATGTCTACACATCTTATAAAAACTCAATTTAAACAGAGTTAAAAGTATATATACTAGTCAACAAAAGAAACGATACAAGACTTTTTTTCAAATTAAAGATAAAGTTTTCCGTTTATAGGACCAATATTGAAGGTAGTAATACTAAATCATTATGGAAATATAAATCCGTTTAAAAAAAATATGTTTTTGCAATCGTGACGTTTTTTGGCGATTTTTTTTTTTTTTACAAAATTTACATAAAACGACAATTTGAAAAACAGAAGTTCCAACTAATGATGCCAACCTCTCATTTAAAAGTAAAGACAATGTTTGCCATCAAATTGTTTTTAAAAATCATACAGTTTCTTCGTTTATTTGTTAAGCAAAGTTCGGCCCATCGAGAAATTGTTAAAATGTATACATTATCAACTGATTTACCATAGACAGTATGTGTATAGTGATAATCAAAAAGCGGTCACAATCTTAAAACTAATCCGAAAGGTTCCAAATTTACTGTGTGTTGTTTTCATATCAAAAGCATTGATTTCAGACAAAAATAAAAAAATAAAATTTTGTATTTTTTGAGATTTCAAAAAAACCTTTTTTCCCAAAAAATTTGAAAAAACAATATTTTAACACATTAGTTACAACATGAAATACAACTTGATTAGCATATTGAATAGTTTTAAACAAATTTGAAATTTTATTTAGTACTTAGAAAATTACGTGTCGATTTTTCTTCAACTTTCCGCAAAACTAATTTGCACCCTATAATCGTTCACACGGAATTTAGATACTTTCCGACAAGTTTTGATTTTCATTAACACATGTGGATACATTGCAAATAAAAGCTTTTTAAAAATGTGTATCTCATTTTGTTTTATGTTTTATACTTTTTGATAAATTTTATTTTAAAGTCGTGTATCGTTTCTTTTGTTGACTAGTATATGTCAAGTTTGAAATTATCTCAACATAATTACAGATATATTGAAACTAAGCTGTATTGTATAGAGCCTTTATACCACCAAAGTCAGTAAGGGAAATAACACATGAATTGTTTTATTTTCAAGGTACGTTATTCTGGTTTCTACAGTCCAGCCAAGTTGATGCTAAAAAAATTGTTAAACTTGTAAAACTGTAATGCTCATAATCAAAACTTGTAAAAGGTGTTCAAATTTGAGTGTGATCATGAGTCACTTAAATTATTGTTCTAGACATGCCTAATAAGAATAAATATGAAAATCAAGAGAAGTGGTATATGCAGTGTTACCTGCCTAGTTCGATAACTGAGTATTCCAACATCCTTCTTAAACCAACATATATTCTTATGGTCCAAAATTATGCCTATCCTTGCAGAAACAAAGAGTGCACATGGTGAAACAGTCTCGCCTTCTATATGTTCCATTGATATTATGTTGATAGTTCTAAATATAAAGCTGTATTACAACTATCACATAAAATTAACATCATCAAAGGATGAGGTCAAAGGTCAGATATACATGTAGCCAAACTGGAAATATACATCTACACCCACAATCATTCTATACAACAAATATGCTTTAAATGTACAAATGTACATGTAGTTGACCTATTCAAATTGCATATCTAAGAATCAAGCTTATAAAGGAAAACTAAGCATCGACCAATGAACCATGAAAATCAGGTCAAGGTTAGATGAATCCTGCTAGACAGACATGATACCTTACAATCATTCCATACACCAAATAAAGGTAACCTATTGCTTAAAGTAGCATATTAATCTATTGCAATAAAAAATCATAATATCTAATAAAATTTGTAGATTTAGCTAACAAAGTCCTTATATTTGTATAAAGTAACATTCATTTATAGTGGAAAATTGTTTTAACATTGAATAAGCTACAATTAAAAATTGCTTGCTGGTCCCTCTCTGTGATTACCATTAGATAACGCTGGTTGATTTCCCAATCAATTCATCAAGGGAAGAAAAATAATTCAATTTTCATTCAGTCTTTTTCAAAAATGATGAACGGTTCTTTATATTGGTATGTAATCATTTTAAATGTTTCAAATTTATGAAATTATATTCGTACATCCATGTTTTTGATACACCAATAACAAAAACTGAAATATATTGAATTGATACATTTTGTAATTATTCAAAATTATCTCACTGAACAGAATTTCTATTGTTAGAATTAACATGAAATTTAAAGGTCAACTATTCCTTTTGTTGTTGATCAGGTGTTCAGATAGGTGTACAATAGATTGCAAGGTTTGTCACTATAGCAGAAAACTGGTTATCCCAAATTTTAGTAAAGTGCATACGTTGATGCATATAATGCTAGAGATTATAGCCAATATAACTAGAAAATGCTATTCTGCCCTAATTTGCTTTAAATCCAGTGCAAACAAAAATACCCCTCTATAGAGGGATAATTGTATCCCTCTATACAGGTATAATCACCATACAGGGGGTTTGTTCCCAACCTGTTTATTTGTTACATATTTGTTTTTTCTGTCATTTTTTTTATATAAATAAGGCCGTTAGTTTTCACGTTTGAATTGTTTTACAATGTCATATTGAGGCCTTTTATAGCTGACTATGCGGTATGGGCTTTGCTCATTGTTGAAGGCCATACGGTGGTGACCTATAGTTGTTAATGTCTGTGTCATCTTGGTCTCTTGTGGACAGTTGTCTCATTGGCAATAATACCACATTTTCTTTTTTATAATTAGCATTGAATTAAAATTTGTTTGATAACAAATTTTCCTCTTCAATAATAAATTAGGAATGTCAATGTTCAACAGACATTAATTTTTTTCCGTTCACTATTACACAATGAATTTACTTCCTCCAAAAGTAGTACTTTCCCATGCTCTTAATATTTTTAGAGAACAGTTGACACCTACTGTTCTCTACACTATAGAACAGTAACAATTGTAGTACGTAGTTTTGTAAAAAGGCTCTGTGTTGAAGGCCGTACATTGACCTATAATGGTTTACTTTTTTTAAATTGTTATTTGGATGGAGAGTTGTCTCATTGGCACTCACCACATATCTTCCTATATCTATTAACCACATGTCATGTTAGTATTTGTTTATTTTTGACACTTAATATAATTCATTTGTAAATATTTATTTATTATTAGGCAGCAACCATTTGATTTTCTGGGGGGGGGGGGCTATGTTTTTTTTTGGAAAAAAAAGTTTGTTTCCAGGTTTTGGTGAAAAAAATCATTTGTTTTGGACCCTGAGAAAAAAAAATGTTTGTTTCACCCTCAGCTGCCACTATATGTAATGCTAAAATTGAAAGAAAAAAATTGTTTTCAGTTTGTCGCTTAAAAAATAGATTGTTCTATGCCGAAGGCGAAAAAAAAAGTTTGCACAGAAAAAAAAACCATAGCCCCCCCCAGAAAATCAAATGGTTGCTGCCTTATCCTACGCATTTGCAGCAGTTAGTAATCATCAAAAATCTGATTGATAACTGGATACCATAAAAAGAAGAAAAAGAATTCCGTGTTATTTAATAAAAGTGAATAAACCCGACCAGTAAGGCAAGGCGGACTAAAATGATATTGACACCTTTAGCCACATATATCATTTGTGCATTAATAGTTTCAATAAAAAATGTATTTTATAGTATTTTCAAATCCTTCTGCCTATCAACAGGTTGGAAACAAACCCTCTATACATGTGTTTAAACCTGTATAGAGGGATAATCCTGCTATAGAGGGATAAAATTGGATCCAGTCTAAACAAAAATACCCCTCTATAGCACAGGTGCTTGAGGACAGGATCCTGTATGAGCGTCGAGATTCACGTTGATAGTAAACATGCATATTTAGAGTATATATATGGTACAAATAAGTACAAATAAGGGATATATATAGAAAAATCTGAGATTTATGATTAAAAAAAAAAATATAAAAAAAAGGGGGAGGGACTATTTGGGGCTCATAGGGACTGTGCAATATTTATCTGAGGGTGGGACCGGTGCAAACATGGACGGGGCACATACTTTTTTCATGCAATTAATGAGCGGGGCGCAAAGTTTTTTGTAACAAACCTTTGGAGGGGCGCACACTTTTTTAAAAACCCTTCGTGTGTGCATAAAAAAATTAAATCAGAGTATAACAGATTAAAACTATTTGTGATTTCTGTGGAAAAAAGTAACTTGATAGAAAAAGAACAATTGAATCTAAAACAAAATAACCTAATATACAGTGCTTCAATATATGATTGTGTGTTTATGCTTTTAATAATCATTTATAAAAAAAAAATGAAATTCTGATCAAAATTCTGGAAAACTATAAACAATGTTTTGAAAATTAAACATATGACATAAAATATGGTAATAAATGCTTAAACATAAAACAACTTCAATTGTATTTTAAATAAATCTTTAACATGACAAAATTAAATTCTTAAACATTAAAAGAATTACAACTTAATCTATGAAAAAGCTGAATTATGTCCCTTGGGAGTATTAATTTCCAACAAAAGTCCTTCCAAAAACAGTAGAAAATGAAAAATTATGTATGCCTGATATAATTAAAGATATAAACTACAAAATCAAGCACTTTTGAAATATTTTCTGCATGAATTGCCAAGAATGTGAACAAATTCTTTACACAGGAGAATATAAATTCTATCTAAATTTGGCCTCAAGTGGGCCTCTTTTTTTCTTAGATGGACAATTTTAACGCTGAAAATGCTTCTAGTATGATTAAATATTGCCTTACTCCATAAACAGTACAAACTTAACCAGAACATTTCCAATTTTAATAGCTAGAGAAATACCCAAGTGATACATTAGGGAATTACACAGCAAAGAAGGCAAATATCTCAGTTAAAAACATTTGTCGCATCTTGAATTCTGGTGTTTCCAATTGAACTATTTATTGCGAAAGGTGAAAAGAAATACAAAAGAACTATAGTTTGGTGCATTTTATACAATATAGTTAATATTGAACTCCCAGAATAAAGTTTTATATCAGTACCCATCAATTTGACTTATTATGATGAATCAGCACTTTTCTCAACACAGTATTGTTCTCAGTGAATAATTTTTATTCTTTGTGATAAAAATCAAATGTACTTATAAAAAGCTTCAAAATAGTATAAAATAACTGAAGTCTGATGCCCACTATCATTTTACACCAAATTTATGAAATTTTGGAAGTCTTTTCAAATAATTGTCTAGAAAATATTTCAATAGGTTATCAAATTTATTTTGTAAATATACACACTGCAATTATTCATAGATAAATACAAAAAAATATATTGTACCCTTACATTCAATCACAGCGCTCCTAAGTTGACTTCCTTCAAAAATAAAATCTTTTTAATATTGAATTAAATGCATTTGAGTTGAAATATCAACTCTGATATACATGTATTATTGAATGTTGTGCATTTTAGTTAAAAAATATCATGTTTCCATATATGTGTTTCATTTTTTTTCCAGCGGGGCAAGGACTTTTTTTTCATTAATTAAAGCGGGGCAAGAACTTTTTTTATAATAAATATTGGCGGGGCATACAGTTTTTTTTTTTTAATATTTGCTGTACACCGGCCCCACCCTCAGATAAATATTGCACAGTCCCATACAGGATCCTGTCCTCAAGCACCTGTGCTCTATAGAGGTATCCTTTAATCCCTCTATAGAAGGATTGTCCCTCTATAAAGGTATTAACACCATCGAGAATATGTGTTCCCAACCGGATCAAACCCCCATAATAATTTTTTTTTTAAATCATTAATGTCATGATGTATTTCAATTTTCTGAATCATGCAATCGAATGTTTCCAGATACACAAGTTTGTCTATACTCAGAGTAAAACTCAGCAATTTCAGTCTTTAGAACTTCCAGCGGATTTTACACTGTGATACATGTATACATATGAACATTGAAAATAAACAAAATTCAGTGTTAAAATATTGGATGTTGCAACGGTAAATGTTCTCTTTTATCTAAAAAAAAAACCTCACTGCTAAATATGTAGTTGTCTCTAAATCTTTTATCTAGGAGCAATAGAAATAATAACATCCTTCTCGTATATCATGGAATACAATATGGAGACGATTAAAGGGCGCGAAACAGGATAGCCCGGAGCTAAATTCGTTAAAAAATATCATTTAAATTTGACCTTGAACTGTTCACACAGCTGACATGGGGACGTGTTTTATTCGTCTCTTCTGCACAATCCAGAATGTATTCTGGTCAAGAACGTTAACAAAGTAATCCTCTTCTGAATATTATATGGAAGATCAATAAAACAAAAAATTAATTTGCCGGTCAATATAGCAGATTTTTGTTATGTTGGATGACCTAATTAAATGAAGTTAATTTACGAATTTTTTTTTTTATGAAATTAAGATACGTCCGCTAGTAGACATGACTGTAAAAGTGTGCTCTGTTCGTGATATTTTAAATTTCCGTATTGTGCTTTTCTCTAACCCAATTTTACCAAACAAATCAGACTTGAACCCCCGCGATTATTCGATTTGTCTGGAAGCTGATCACACTGAAGGATTTAGGCCCCCTTCATTTTTGTGAGTAAATTTGGTTGGTTATATTGGGAACCACTGAAGCATAACTGGAGGGGCCCTCTCAGGTGGTCAATAGGTTCGTGCTCCCCTCTTGAAAAACTTTCTGGATCCGCCACTGTTCTTGTCTATCATGGGCAAATGTTTTAAAGTCACCATGGTAACCAAAGTGGATTATTTTTGTAAAGTTCTCAAAATCATTTTTCTTTGGTGGTCCTTGAAGAAAATCTACGAAAGCGTATTAGCAAAGGTTTGCGTTAAACATATAGGGAGAAATATTAAAAAATAAAGTTGTGTGGCCAACTGTTTTTTTTTTAATTTTTCTTCCAATGTTTGCGTTGAAATGCGGCACATTTTAGATTTTTTTAATATTTCTAACGGTGTCGATTTGACCAAAGTACGATATGTTATTCTTTGAAAAAAAATGGAACGTCATAACGTTTTGAAAAATATTTGTCACCATATTCGTTTTTGAGAAAAATCGAGTAATATAATATTGTTTACTCAATCCCTTCCGTAAGCCTCACAAATTGCGCCAAAAATTAAGACGTTTCGGTACGTAACGTTATATTTCCCCGCTCATTTTTCAAAGGCAGTGCGACGGTGTTCCAGACAAATGTATTTTTACACTGACTTTGTTGGATAGTTGTCTCGATAGCACTCATATCACATCTTATTTATAATGGACCAGTATCTGTACGAGATAATAATTCAGTTAGCTTTTAATTACTATTGTGTTCGTCAAAATTGTGAAACCCGATTGTGAAACATGCAAACCATTAACCCGAATAATTCAGTCGTTATATTCCGCTGATCTACAATTACTACCTCGCAAGTAGGAGAGATCGATTACGGGGAGGGACTGAATTACTCGGGTTAGCAAACCATGGAATTACAAACTATTAAAATAGTCCCCGGCTCTGGTATACGGTATTTCATCACTCTTTTAAAACAAACGAATTACACGTTAGAAATCCGTTTCTGTGTGTCGCAAAAGTAGTACAAAGCAGGGTTATTTTTCATATTATATTTACATTTGATGTTTTTGTTCTGATTATTCATTTAATATGCCACTTGACGTCCGTCATCCATAATCATTATTTATTTTACCGTTACTTTACAAAGACGTGTCTTTCTTACACTGGTTTATATTACACTGTGTATATAATTTCACATATCGAAATCAATAAAGAGCACGTGAAATTTTGCAACCAAAACGTGACTTGTCTAAAATCTCACCGACTCCGTATTATATATTCATGTTGCAGTTTTGGTTTTTTTTCTTTACAGGCGTCTAGCTATAACAAAAATCTGTATGTTGACTCTTAGTGTTTTGAAAAATATGTGTCGTTGGGTTGCTGTCGTATTAATGTTTAACTTAAAAATCTTTTTCATAAAAAAAGGATTGATTGGGTATAGAAATGTTCACATCTCTGGACTGCTCCCGTCCGACAGTTACATGTATATATTTGCTAAAATTGGGTGCAGCCGTTTAGCTGCTCGGATGTATACATTTGCAGCCTCGTTTAGTCGAAATAAAAATGTCGTAATATCAGATGCATAGAGTAAGGAGAGTTTTGCGCTATCTATACGTTAAAATACCAATATTAATAAATGGTTGACGGGATATACGAACTTCGAATAAAATATCTAAACAACAACAAAGGTCACATGAATCTTCAAATAAGTCGCATCTGTTGCGCCTTTTGCAGTTGTAGATGAAAAAATACTTTGATTAACAAAGTAGATCAGTAAGACATTAACTTTAGAATAAACGAAGCGGCCGAAAAATGTTGAATGTTATTATAAATTGTTGCCATTTTTGTCGTGTGATTTTGCTTTTATGACATATTTACAATATATAAGTAAATGAAATTGACACAGTAATTTTTCCACCTAAACGCTTCAATTTATGAGTTATTGCATATATACACAATGGAGATTGTTTTCTGTTCTACTTCCCTCTACATAGTTTGGGTGCATACAATGTAACCACTGATGTAGACTACTATATTATTATTGATTATTCAAACAAATAAATTCAAAGAGAAAGATGCGGAAAGAAATTCTAAAATTTTCGTTTAGAAATAAAATATAAAATATAAATAAAATACCAAAACTTGAATACTGTTTGAGACAATTATCAGTTGAGAACTAATGATTATGCATCACTATATGAAACTGATGAATTAATTGATTGCTCCCGTGCTGCAGTGGCAAATATATCACGCATATTTACGACGAGGCGAGAGTGAATCTGAAGTAAATTATTGATACATTATCAAGATATAAAGAGTGTACTAGCGGTAAAAAGTATGCCGTACTAGATAAAGTTGAATAATGATCAAAATCTTGAGTTAAGCTAATAGCTAATACCCCCCCCCCCCCCCTCCCCCCCCCCCCCCCCCCCAATTATGGTATTTCGATGGCTGTTTTTTTTCTATCCTGTTATGGACCCATTGACTTAAGTCTAATTAAGTCAAGACCTACACTGGTTTTTTTTTTGTTAAATTATATTTGTTTCCTCATACATAAGTAAACACCAACATCATCACATATTTTCTACTTGTATGTCAGTGTATATATTACAATGTTTTCCTATTTCAACATTTTTTTATTACTGTGTATGGAACGCCATGACTGTCTTCTGATGTTGATTGTTTAATATGTTTGGTGCTTTATGCATAATGTTCAGTAGTATGTATATTATGTTCAGTAGATATCCTATTATGTTCAGTAGTTATTACATTATGTTCAGTAGTTATTACATTATGTTCAGTAGTTTTTATATTATGTTTAGTAGTTTTTACATTATATTCGGTGCTTTAGTTATTATGTTCAGTAGTTTCATTATTATATGCAGTGGTATTTTAATTATGTTCGGTACTTCTGACGTTATATTCAGTACATTTTTCATTATGTTCAGTACTTTCGACATTATGTTCAGTAGATTCAATATTATTTGCAGTACATTATGTAATACCTTCAGTAGTCCCGCTTTCTTTATATTCAGTACATTATTCATTATGTTCAGTAAAAGCATCTGTATTATATTCGGTTCGTTCAACTTTATGTTCAGTGGTATTATCATTATGATGATGTAGTAAAAGTCGGGAAGTCAATAACGGAAATTGTCGGAAAAAAACGAAGGCGGATATTTTTGACGGACGTTTTATTCATGAACACCTTTACGTGATTGAATTAAAATGGAAGAAATGGAAGCAGTTTTAAATCGGTGTGGTTTACGTTCCCAAGTTGGCATTTTTCACAAGAAAAAAATAACTCCTGACTCAATTTGTAAGTTGTCGCTACAAGATTTCGCATATTTAGGTATGACTGACAGGAGAAAAATAATGGAATTAAGAATAGCTTGTGTTCATTTCAGCAGCAATATTTTGACTAAGTAATAACAGGTTTTTCATTCCCAAAGGAGCACTGGATTCCCTGATTGAAATCGGTTTAACTGTTTTAAAAATATTCCCTGTGGACTACCCCCCCCCCCCCTCTTTTTTTGGTGCTCTCTATTTTCAACTTTCGAATTAAGCTTTCCAATCTAATTAAAATTAAAACCTTGCTTTCTAACCAATCTGTTCATGCACCGGACCGGCAACTTTCTTTATTTAATACGAAAATCTAAAGTGCCGTTATATATACACATGCATGTTGTTTGCTTGGAGTATACGCCCGCAAAGAAAGAAATAGCCTAAGTCCGAAGGCACAAATAAGAAAAAAAAAGTTTTATGGCAAAGGGTGCCGGGGTAAATCTCTGTTTTCAAAATATACATGAAATATTTGCCACTGCCACTTTTTTGTTCTATGAATTCTAATCTTGAGTTTTCTATCTGTTACATGCCAAGAAATCCGAGCAAAAAATTCCGGTCGACCTCCTACGGCACCCATTAGTATTTAAAGATTTGATTTCATTCAACAAATTAATTTAGGACCTCCATGTACGTGTCATTTAGAACACAGCTATATACCGAATGGTCAATATTAATCTTCCATGTAATTTGCTCTATGTGATGTTTGCAGAATTTCAACGGAGGTAATTTCTTGGCATGATCAATTGTGTGTTTACCCTCCCTTTTTCTCCTTTGATATAAAGCGTTCCAATGAATAACAAAATAAAAAGAGACAATTACGCAAGAGACTTCTATTTTTTTTACCGGTTAAAGGTGATGGGTGCTTTGCGGCTCCTCATTTCTTACCCATGAAAACTTAAAATCTTTTGTATTCCCCTCTAAATTTAAGCCAATTAAGAAAAATTATCCCCTTCTACAGTAATCCAAAAAAATTAAAGGCGACAATAAAAATACATGTAAATCTTGTAAATAATCAAAATGTTTCTGTGTATTTGGTTTTGGTTTGTTCTTCAAAATACCACTTAAGGCCAGTGTCTTGCCTGAATAAGAGAAGCTTGCTAGTGAAGACGTGCCCTTACTCTAAGATCGATTATGAATAATAAGAATTCATGAACCTCAAGAAATCTGACGTACCCATAATTGACAATCCTGACACGAAATTATCAATTAACATTTATCCGTTTCAGATCCGTTCATCATCCATTTTATCCATAATAACCAAAGCACCGAATATAATGTAAAAACTACTGAACATAATGTAATAACTACTGAACATAATAGGATATCTACTGAACATAATAGGATATCTACTGAACATAATATACATACTACTGAACATAATGCATAAAGCACCGAACATATTAAATAATCAACATCAGAAGACAGTCATGGCGTTCCATAACTGTGTCATCTTTTGTTTTACATTGTTTACCGGTTAAAGGTCGTATTCATTTAAAGAGCTACTATATATATTAGCACTTCAACGCAAAGCTAGATGCATGATCTTTCTCAAGTAAAACCAAACTTTGAGTTTTCTGTCCTGAATGACAAAATCTCGGAAAAGTTTGGTAAAGAAATAATTACAATTTGTGTTGCATTCTACTGCACTAATAAATCATTACGCATTTGCTGTCGTTGTTTTCTTCTGTATTGAAGATAATTTTAATAAAATTGAAACTTAAGTGAGTATGGTCTATTAATGATTAAGATAATTGCAATTCTTTTATAATAGACCAAAAGGACAAAGATATCTTTTAAGTTTTGAGTTCTAGTTCTGTTAATATTCAGTAAGAGTTTGTTGCCGATTCCCGCTGTGCACTTTCCTTTGAGGAAAGAAACCGCCCTTTCCAGACGGCCACTATGACGTCGTTGAAACACCGTGAAATTACGGGACACAATAGACGACGGTTACGTTTGTTATTACCTCCCCTGAAACTGTTGGATATGCCCTTAAGGGCATCCGATACAGTTTCTCGATATAATGTCATTTTTATAATTTTGAAATATGTTGTAGGCCTTGGCGAGTTATAAAATAAAACACAAAATAAAACATAGGTCACCGTGCTTGTTTTCGAGAAAATTGAGGCTGAAAATTGGGGATTTGTGCAATTTTGTAAAAAAATTAGGCAATGTTATAAAATTTTTGGAGCAGATATTCTTCGTCGTAAATTATTAAGATCGGGTTCAATCTGAAGCTGTGATAAGTGGCAATAAGGAAAAAAATAAATCACTATACGAATAACTATAAAATTATTCAAGTCTTGCTTGAAATTGCGGACCAGATGCTCAAAGTGGTAATTTTCTAAACTTAAAAAAATGGAAAAAAACTGTTTCTGAAAATGTCATTTTTATCATTTTTCTGCATAAACTGCATTTTGTCATGCTTTCTCCAAATCTCAAATAAAAAATATAGGTCACCGTGCTGGATTCCATGATAATCACGATTTATCCTAAAAAATTGCGTCACCCCTTTGTTACCTCAACGTTAGCGCTAAAGTGCACGACGTCGCTGGCAGACAATTTCGACGTTATCGCTTCAAATTACCGGCGACATTTTTCAGATGTATAAATATTACTTGTAAAGTACTATCTATAAATTGGTAACATTGTTTTCGGAAGTAAAAGCATGTGAATAACAAATACCTCTCTGTGTTTGTGGTCTAAGTGAGAAACTTCTCAAGAAAAGTTATTACGGACTGTTGATAATTTTTACGGCTTTCAAAAATTTAAGACTCGGCAATTTAGAACATGACATACAGGTACATTTACTGTACACACTCGTATATTATTTCATACTGTATGATGACCTCTAGATGTTGTTCTTTGTTTTGTTTTGTTTGGTTGGCTGCTGTTTCATTACACATACTCCTTAATATCCTTTAATTCACGTTTTTATCACTGAGAAAATCCGTTTTTGTTGATACGAATTTTAAAAAAGTTAGCGTCGTTTGGACAGTAATCAAATTTGCCGTTACTTTTCTCGTTTGAGTTGTTTTACCTTGTCATTTCAGGACCTTTTATAGCTGACTATGCGACATGGGCTTTGCTCATTGTTGAAGACCTATAGTTAATTTCTGTGTCATGTTTGTCTCTTGGTGAGAGTTGTCTAATTGGCAATTATACCACATCTTCTGTTTTATGTGGTCAGAAAACAGAAGCAAAATCTTACAAAGGAGAATCTTGAATTTGCTAATGAATGCTTTTGTCCAGACAGAGAAACTATAATTTTGAAATTTTTGATTTGTCAAAAAAATGATTGAATTAATAGCGAGAGGACTGGATATATTACGATTAGTTGCAATTAAAATCATTCTCTCATAGCGTAATTTTATTGGTAAATAACTATATATTTTTTTCACAGCGCGTACATAAAATACCGCATGTCCATTCCCCTGTCTGTCCTTCCGGACTTCTGGTTAATTAGATTTTTCAAGTGTACAATTCTTGCCAACTTTCTATAAAACTGATATCGTATGGACGCGTTCGAAAATCAGTGCATATCAACTATTCTTTAAAAGAGTTATGCCATTTGGAAATATTAATTATATTGAAAATTACATTGTATTTTCTGTCATTCCGTCATTTTTCTAATATATCTATAAAAAAATAAAGAAAAAATAAA
Organism: Mytilus edulis; assembly: GCF_963676685.1. Taxonomy (NCBI): domain Eukaryota; kingdom Metazoa; phylum Mollusca; class Bivalvia; order Mytilida; family Mytilidae; genus Mytilus; species Mytilus edulis. The sequence goes on along the minus strand of NC_092356.1, from coordinate 16,642,425 downwards.
CAGCTGCGCTTCGAGCGCATGATACGCCCTTCGTCTCATAAAAAAAAACCCAACATAATATATGTTTTTAAAATAACACGGGGGTTGTACGGAAGTCATGCTAGGTATATCCTGACTCATTCATTATTCTTGCTCAATAATAAGTTTATATATCACAACATGTTTTATATGATCCCCAAATTGAAGCTCAATAAAAATTCAAGAATTCAAAAATGAATTAAAGAATCATCACGAAAAAGTATACAGATCTTAAGAATAATTTAACTAAAAAGTATGTGAAGTTCTATGCAATTATTATAGACAGTTTCTGAGATACGGCGCGACATGTGAACCCCCAGCCCCTTTTTGTCATAAACTCAATAACTCTAAAATCAAATTCTGAATCATTCTCAAAAGTATATACAAGTTCTTCAGAATTATATGACTAAGAAGTGCGTAAAGTTTTGAGTAATAGTCATAAAACGTTTTCTAGATGCAGCGCGAACTGTAAAAAAACTGTTCTAGTTACAAAGTCTTGTAACTTATAAAGTTCACCAAAAATGATACAGACCGTTTGACCATCATGACTGAAAAAACAACCATGTTCAGTTTAATGATAATATGCTGTACCATATTTACGACGGACAGACGGACGCGGGCATTTCTATACCATTTTACGTCCCGTAAAAAATTTTACGGGTGTATAAACATATTGTTTGCTATTGCCTTTTGTTAGATAAACTACGTGCAACGTGGAGGAAATAGAAACTTTGTTCTTTTATAAAAGTTATATCATTGTTTGTATTAGCGGCATACCATTATTTTTTGTTTACATAAATAAATTAAATAAATTGTTCAGAAAGGAAATTGACTTCTTCGTGTACATACATTTTTGGTATTAGTTTTTAAATATCATTGGTTTTCTGTGCTGTAATAAAAAAATCAGATCCGGACCAAATCGTGGATGATGCATGATAATAAAATTTTAATTGACATGCATGATATTAGTAACACCAAAAGGGTCAGTCGTCTTGAGATTGCTCACTATACGATATTTGTTGAAGATCTCAAAGAAACAGTAATGTGTTTTATTTCTTATTATGTTATTAGACTGTTATCCTGGTATAATCAAATGCACTGACTAATATTAATGGCGTAGAAATTAGCATGCGGGAGAAACAGAAATTGGAGCATGGAAATTCCACATATCGTTTCGTATTACGGAAAATGACACGCATTACGTCCCGCAAAAAGTGACGTTTTGCGGGAATTCAAACGCTTAACGTCGCGCCAAGAGTTAACTCCCTTGAAACTGTATCGGATGCCCTTAAGAGACCCTAGATTTCCTCGGAGACGTCAACATTTAGGTTAAATGTGTGGTAAAAGATTTTTCTCATATCAATTATTTTGTCAAACCTTCATGAAATTTTACAAAAGTTGGACAGAAGCTTGTTATTCTCAAAAGAGTATCCAGACCTTAATGATGAATTTACATTTTTGATTTCCCCGTATTTTACTGATAGAGGAATTTCTGTTTGCAGTTAACAAGTAGATAGTCTGTGGTTTTAGTTTGTTACACTTCAATTACTTTGTCAACCCTCCATCGAATTTTATGAAACTTTGGCAGAAGCTTTTTTTGTGATTCATGTCTGAAGTAAAATTTTGAAAATATAGTTTTTATTCATTTTTCAATTGACATACGGACTTATCTTTAGAAGTTAACAGACGCTCTGTGATTATATATGTTTTTTACATGATAATTGAAGTCATTAGACTTGGGTAGAAGTTAACAGTCCAGATCAAGAAAAAAAAATCTAAAAAAAATGTTTGATTATTTAAAATCCTGTAATGGACTGATAAAAAGAATCAATTTTCGAGGGAAGCGGTAATCTAGCAAGAACCACGGTTCCATGGAACCCTTTACGAATTTTCATAATGCACTAATATCTATGCAAATTAATCAATTCATATCCATTATTAAACGACTTTTGCACAAAAAAGGGTTTTAGTCTAGTAATTGCTATATATTACCCCACGGTTCCTTTTAAACATATTTTAAAGTAACTGGTGTGGCTATTTTTTCTAACACCATTAAATTTCAAATCAACACAATGCATACATTAAACATAAAAGATAAAAAAAAAAAAAAAAAAAAAGTAATCTTTAAGGTATGTTCAACTTGCTATTGATTAGTTTTTAATGACACCTCCCCCTCGAACCCACTACTAGAAGATGTTATAACCTGGGTCCATTTGGGGCTCCCAAACCCGTCGCCGAGGTTGGGGCGTACATTTAAGGTTTATGACCCCTTCTGTAGCCATTTTTTTACGAATTTTTCAAACTTCCAAACTTCAATTGTATAAAAACTACAGTTATAATGAATAATAGAGATAAGCCATTTAGTACATATACCAAGAGGAAACTTGATGGAAAGCATAAGTAATTACTGTTTCATTGCGTTTACTAGAAAAAGAGTATTTTGTGGCAAATAAACCAAGATTTTTATAGAAAATCTACAGCCTTTAATACAGAGATTTTCGTTATAAAATTTGAAACATAGATTACTCACTTGCTTTTCTATGATGTGCTAGTGTTCATTTTCTACAAAATGTTCTAACCAACCTGTAAATTCCAAAATACATCGTGCTGAGGCACTAAAGTCGAGTGCACCCTCAAAGGTGTACTTGATTCGGTCCATATTTTTATTTGTTTTAACTAATAACTACATTAATAAACTGGTTTTAAGGAAATTAATGCTAGCACTGCATGCACTAATCTTATATCTATCCGTCATCAAATTGCCAAATATGAAAGTACAAGGATAAAGGCTGTGGATTTTCTATAAAATTTCCATATGTTTAACATTGAATCAACAGAAGGGTACATAATCCTTAAAAATAGCCTAGCTACGCCACTGGACATACACCAAATTATCGTAATGGCTTATACTAGACCGTGACTTTGATACCACTTTTATTAACTGTAAATATACATTTATTTCGACATATACGAATCTTCCAACAAATTCGGAAACAATTACATCCATTCAAAATCTAAATATAAAACCACAAACTACAATGAGCCAAGAACTGACGGACTAATGAATTCGGCAAAAGCACTTTAAAATTGCGCCATAATTAATATCGCCAATAAAACAATTTCGAGCTGTAATTCAGTAATTTTGAACTATACTATAAAACTATGTAAAAAGTACGGAAAAGGCCATATTGCAGATTATGATAAAACTATCATAATATTTCCATATAACTTTAAATAAATGAAACTCTTTCGAGAAACTAAATATTATTTTTCAAATAACAAAATTAACTAACCTGTAAATATTGCTTAAGCATTTAAGCGTCAGCATTGAAAGGCGGCTATTCAGTTAATGAAATACTAAATCTCTATATAAATAAGGCGTACATATATTTTCCCGCGCTCGTGCAATAATATTTTATTCTATTTAAATCGTTCAGGTGTGTAGTGAAGTGTATATGAAATTATGCAGTGACGTATATTAGAAATTTCGTCAGTCTCAGTCAATCGTCATAATGAGTATGATGAAACAGAAAATGGAATGAATGAACGAATAAAATAAAAGAACTGATGAATAACCAATCAACCATTTAATAATACCCATAAATACGACGGTGGCAGGAGTATATAGATTAAAAAATGATAGAATTTGTTCAAACTTTGCCAAAACGTAGTATATATTGTGATATGTTAAAAACTATTATAACTATGGGTTACCGTGCATTTTCTAAAGCTACAGGCTGTGACAAAATGACACATTAGTATGGATTATACAGGGGTTATAACAGCATTATGTGATCAAAAGCTAAACTTAAATGATAGAATTGAAAACAAAATGCGAGAAGATAGCTTTTAGAAAATGCTTTGAGAATAGCAATAGATAAGATAGGGTCACCGTGCTAAAATTTGAAATAGCAAAAGTTCACGTAGACTCTTTCAGAAATTGTCAAAATCATTATCAAAGGACATTTAACTGTAAAAAGAAGTCGATTAACGTTTTCGACCATATTGAATAATAAATGGGAAATCCGAATTGAGTCCAGGAAACACAGATAATACACCCGCTTGCATATAACTTTATTAAGAGACACAAGTTAAGAACGGCAAAGTGACACTTCACAAATTTGTACTTCTTCTAAAACTCTTCCAATGAATCATTTTAAACGTGAGTGAGTGGTAAATTCAGAAGATATTGATCATACTAGATGGAGAGTTGTTTTATTGGCTCTCATGCCACATCTTCTTATAGCTAGCGAAAGAAACGAATATTTCATGAACAAATCATTTATAAAATAGTCTGTTTTTAACTCTAAAAGAGCATGGTTTTTCGAAGTTTAAAATGAAGCCTGCAAAAAATATACACATGTTTATATCGGACAAAGAGCAAAATCAGAGGACAAAAGGCAAAACGGACAAAAAGCAAAAGTGTCGGACAGAAAGCAAAATTATCGGATAAAAAGCAAAACGGACAACAAGCAACGGACAAAAAGCAAAAATGTCGCACAAAAAGCAAAACGGACAAAAAGCAACGGACAAAAGCAAAAGTGTCGGACACAAAGCAAAATTATCGGATAAAAAGCAAAACGGACAACAAGCAACGGACAAAAAGCAAAAATGTCGCACAAAAAGCAAAAATGTCGCACAAAAAGCAAAACGGACAAAAAGCAACGGACAAAAGCAAAAGTGTCGGACACAAAGCAAAATTATCCGATAAAAAGCAAAACGGACAACAAGCAACGGACAAAAAGCAAAAATGTCGCACAAAAAGCAACGGACAAAAAGCAAAAGCGGACAAAAAAGTGTCGGACCAAAAGCAAAGTTATGGGACCAAGAGTAAACGCGGACAAAAGGCAACGGACAAAAAGCAAAAGTGTCGGACACAAAGCAAAATTATTGGACAAAAAGCAAAACGGACAACAAGCAACGGACAAAAAGCAAAAATGTCGGACAAAAAGCAAAATTATCGGATATAGGTCAAAACGAACAAAAAGCAAAACGAACAAAAACCAAATTATCGGACAAAAAGCACAGTATCAGTGACCTATGTTTTTTATTTCCTCAATCTTTGAAGCTATATTTCAGCTTTTTATATTACAGTTTTGGACCAAGTGCCATAAAAAGTTTTTTTGATATTCCGATAAAACAACGAAAATTAAATCAATTGAAAATTATGTCATTGTGACATAAAGCTTTAGTATGCAAAATTTGAATCTTCGCATCTGAAATAAAAGAAATATTTAGCAAAAGATAATAACGTCGGACTTGCATACCTATATATTTTGCATTATGTTGCACTCTTCTCGGGCGAAACTAAATGTATGTCAAAATTATAAATGCTCATAATAGAGGTATGCATAACCATGCTAGAAGTTGTAAAACTGTGCACTTGAATTAAAGCCATGCATAATGATGCAAGAAGTTGTAAAACTGTGCACTTGAATTAAAGCCATGCATAATCATGCAATAAGTTGTAAAAAAACAAATTGCGGACAAAAAGCAAAAGTGTCGGAAAAAAAGCAAAATTATCGGATAAAAAAGCAAAACGGATAAAAAAAGGATATTGTGGACAAAAAGCGGTCGTAAATGAAATTTTAAAGACTGTTTTACGCTTGCAACATTAATAACCGTATATCTCGCTTCAAACATAATATTACAGAACTCGCCAAGGAATTTGTGTTTGTCCCGACTAAAAGGCTGCTAATAATATCATTATTGTTTGACAAAAATTTTGCATTAAGTTTCTGCAAAAGGAAATAACAAATTCTCAAAAAATTCTATCTGACCCCATTTTCAGAAAACTACATCTGTAACAAACATACACTTTAAGCTACTTCTTTACAAGCAGAAGATGTATATTATACACACTAGTAGTCCTTTATGGGCATAAAAAAGTCAAACTCTTTTCTGTCATTTTTAGTAAAAACAAACAAAAGAACTACTAGTTTGTCAATTGGACCTGCTTTGAGACTATAACTGCCCTTGAATTTTTACTAAATAACATTTTGTTCGCTATGGTGATTCCATATATTGTCAAATTATCGGAATTCTAAAGGGAACTAGCTGTGTACCCTTTATTGTGGATCTGTTTCTGTATTGTGTAATGATTTACAATTTATGTCTAAATTAGAGAGCTACCAATTTATTTTTATGGGGGGGTGGGCTAGGATCAAATTTGAAAAAAATAGGCAGGACAGGAGTTTTGAGTTAAAAAAAAGGCAGGATGAGACACTTCGCAAAAAAAAAAGGCAGGATGACAATTTAGGTAAAAAAAGTCAGGATAAACTAATAAAAAAAAAGTGCAGGACCGAATAGAGTGAAAAATAAAAAGGCAGGACAGAGATTACAACTAAAAAAAAATGCAGGACAAAATTTTTCATCCTAGCCCCCCATAAAAATCAAATGGTAGCTCCCTTACGCAGGTACTCATCGAAACAACATCTGCTATATATACATAGAGAATATCATATGGCTTTTTCAATATCGCATCCGTATCAACCCGAGACACCAATATAATCCCAAGAGGGATTATATTGGTTGAGGGTTGATATGGTGTGTGATATTGAAAAAGCCATATCATATACACTTTATTATATACATATAACTCAAGTAGATGTTTTTTATGTAACATGACGTCATACAGATTATAGGTTTGACATGACGTCATACAGATTAGGGATTTGAAAGCCTTTGCAACAGTGAATGCAATCGATGACGTGACGTCATACAGATTAAAGGTGTGATAAAGCTTTTGCAACCGTGCTGATATCGATATCATCACGGGTGGCTGATACAGCACGCTTGCCAATGATTGTATTACACATACAATTTATCTGTATTTACTACTAAGTATATAATAAAAAAAGTGAACAACACTTTTAGATATTTGGATGATATATTGGCTCTCAATAATGACGACTTCAGTGTGTACACTAAAGAGATTTATCCAGCTGCACTGAATTTAAACAAAGCTACAAGTTTGAGCTTTCTAAAAAGCGTTGGACTGCTTCGCCCTATCATAATTTTAGGTAATATATGTGCATGTGGTTGTTGAATTAGTATTGGAAGTGTGGTATTTTTAGATATTTATTGATATAAAATGGATGTACTCTAAGCGTATGCGTATCCATGCTTTAAAAAAATAAAATTGTTGAAAATTAAAACAGTTATAAATAGACACGACTCTCGAATTTTTTCTTCCCTTGCTGGGATTCGAATTCATGCTACTGATATATCCTCCTGGTACCAAATCACCTAGCACTGTGACTGACACGCTAGACTACTCGACCACCTAAGCAATTATAGGTCAACATACGGTCTTCAACAATGAGAAAAACCCATACTATATGGTCAGCTTTAATTATACATGATCAACATATGAAAAAGGTGATTGTTTATGATTGCTGACGAGACAACAATTTAGTAACAACATCACAGCAAATTCACATTTGAAATAATTTCACATTTACCGTTCAATGTTTCCGCAGGTGCTATCCAGCGCTTGACTATATAATTACTTTATACCTTTTAAGAGTTTCGTGTGATTAGCGTGGTCCAATGAAAACCATTTTCGCTCTTTGGCTTTGATAAGGTATGCATAAGAGAGCTTGCTTTATTTTTTGCTTGTTTCAAAAAGATGGGGAGCGGTATAACTCAAAATTTGAATTGCTTTGTTCTTATTTTTGTTTTTGTTTTTGTTTTAGATGAAACAGTTATTTACTTTGTTGCCACTGAGGAAATGTATGCTATACTTTCAAACAGAATCACACAGCTGTAGACAATGTTAACTGCTTAACACATATTTTGTTTTGACAATGACCCAAAAACGCATAAAGCCAAAATAAGCCGTGAATCAATAAAACATTTCTGAAACTTTGCAATCGCTTTTCTACAAAGTTTAAACGCTCTGAACTTTTAATTATTGATATAGATTTATTATTCAATATGTATGTTCTGCTTTACTTTTTCCTTAAAAAAGTCATTTTAATTAAATTGTCAAATTTTGTTTAAAATTATTTTTTAGAAATATTCTGTACATGTTATAATACGAGCGAGTACATTGTACATGCTATAATTTGTATTTTGACATGGTACAAGTTATAACATTAACAATTAATATTTTTGTATGTCCAAAATCGCAACTTGTATACGACCTAACATATATATACATTTTGGGGTAATGATAAATTTATCCTACGACTTTTAAATATCATGCTGGGCATTTTAGGAACAAGTAATGAGTGTGCGGATAGCGATTTACAGAATATAGAAAAATGGGCAAAAAATATGAAGAATAGAGACAAATTGACCCAAAAATACAGAAAAGAGAATAAAGAGGTGCTAAAATGTAAAGAATGGGGAATAAAGGACGCATGGTTGTCTATAATTGGTTACATCCAATTCATTTGGAATTTTGTGGATGTTTCTCTTATTTGCACTCCTTATTTTCATTTTTAAAAAAATATAAAAAAGAATATAGAAAAATGTCATAGAAAATTAAAGAAAGCAAAATTGAATGACTCCCTACCAAAACCCTAACGTATTGAAATTGCATGCCTTCTTCACGAGGTGCACGTGTGGCACTGTTTCAACAAATGACAACTAAAACTAGTTGTTAGTTTCTACGTCATTTGGTCTATTTTGGAGAGTCTCATTGGTATGGTGGCCGGTTCAAGCCATTTTGCTATTTCGTGATTTCTCCTTTCGTATTCTAAGAGCGTAAAACGTGAAGTCGAAAACACAAAAACGCGAAATCATTGGACAAAAAATGCTTCGAAAAAATCGCTTAAACGCAAAATTAATATGTGAAACCATTTCGACTTTGTGTTTTTACCATTTTAAACCTCTTATTTACGAAAACCAATTAGGACAGACACAAACCAAGGACGACCACTGATCTACAGGCTCCTGACTTGGAAAAGGCTCGATTTGATTGGTTAAACATGTTGGTGAGAGCTCAACCCTTCCCTAACCTGGGACAGTATTGTAACAGTCCAAACATAAGAACAGTATATAAATATCATTTGGAAAGGCCTAACTCATCAGATCGATACAATGCAGAAAAACATCAAACAAAATTACAAACCGGACATGGGAAGGTATTTATCCATCATCCCTAACAACAACAAAAACTATTATTAAGTACAGATCTGAGAGTACTCGCACTTACTAAAAGCTGGTTCAAAGCTAATAACAACTAGTAAAAATCATGTTTCTAAGTCTTAAATATATTTCATTATACATCCAACTTCCAATAGATTTACTAGTGAAAAGACGTCATTAACAATCAGAGAAAAACACGACTTTGTGCTATCGACAGTTTCCAGTACCGTGAAAGTACATATGTTGTAGTACGGAAGCCGGTTAGTGTCAGGATACAGTTTTATTTTTAATTCGTTAGAACCACTAAGCAAAGTTGTTATAACGACTTGGCGTATATAACTTGTTATAACAACTTAAAAACTCATTATAACAACTAAACAAACTCGTTATAACAACATAAAAACTCGTAATAACAACTTAACAAACTCCTAATAACTACTTATTTAATTAGCTAACTCTTTAAAAACAACATAGCTAACAGTTGTTCGAACTTAGCTAACTTGTTATGATGACTCATTCCAACTTCAGGACTTAACTATACTCACTACTGTATTGGTCTTGCTTTATTTTCGATTGTCTACTTATTTATGGATTTTTAAAATGTATAGACTATAATAAATGAACATGAATTATAAATAGAGATTGAAAGTTGTAAAACTGCAAAATAAAAGCATCAGTAATTGAGAACAACTGCCACAAACCTGACTTGGTACAGGACATTTTAAGAATTTTAAAAATTGGTTGGTTGAACCTAGTTTTATTGCTAGCAAAACCTACCACTTATAATGAAAATATTAAAGAAACTATCGGTATAATGACAACACTACGTGACAGAAATACAGCACAAACACACACAAGAACACTCATCACAGAGAAATGCACAAACAAATAATATAAATGTCGACAGTCACACAACATGCAAACCGCAGTACAACAACGAACATCTTTTATCAACGACAGATACCACAGGACATCACAAATAGTGAAACACTTACGTAACAAATAGTAATCTCGACTCTATACAATTATTTTCACATTACCAGTCCAAATAATGTTCATGACAGTGATGGTATTGAAATGCTATCTTATAATTATTTGGACAACAAACGATAAGACATAACATATTATTCAACAAAAACCATAACAGAAACATCAAAATTAAATACATGAATGTTGGCTGTACAAAATATCGAGAAACGTCGTATATCAATGCTAATTCATACTCGGTATAATAGTCATATTCGGGAATAGGTCACATTCGGACAGACGACTAAGACGTGGTAATTTTTTTATTAATTAGTTAAGACACAGACAAATAGTATAGATCAACCATTTCGTGATAGTTTCCATAAAATTTATGGAGTGTAATTTTTAATATTTCCTCCTGTTAACTCTGTTTTCAGCAGTTTTTGTGTAAGGAGAACACTCCTGAATATGAGTTCAGTATAGTGTGAACATGCACGAGAACAACCTATCAATTGAGATATGCAAATAGTCAAATACCATACGACGGAGCAGAGGATATGTTACTGCTGAAATGGGAAATTGAGAAGTTGAAATCGTCCCGTTTGTAATTAATGTTCTAGTGAAGTTAACGTTGTCCATCTGTATCAATACTATTGAGGTAAACAACCATGTATCAATCAGTCATTCTTGTATCAGTAGTTTCCTAAGTCCACTGGGATATATGAGATGCAAATACTGACTAAATTATGGTTTTTCAGTGATTGAACATCATCAATATATCTAAAAATCAACTTTCCACTTTCATTTTTGTAGATAAATTTGGCCGTTAGTTTTCTCGTTAGAATTGTTTTAAATTGTCATTTCGAGGTCTTTTATTGCTGACTATGCGGGATGGGCTTTTCTCATTGTTAAAGGCCGTACGGTGACCTATAGTTGTTAATTTCTGTGTCATTTGGTCTCTTGTGGAGAACGGTCTCATTGGCAATCATACCACATTTTTAGCTCACCTGGCCGAAAGGCCAAGTGAGCTTTTCTCATCACTTGGCGTCCGGCGTCCGTCGTCCGTCGTCGTCGTCGTCGTCCGTCGTCGTCCTGCGTTAACTTTTACAAAAATCTTCTCCTCTGAAACTACTGGGCCAAATTTAACCAAACTTGGCATTAATCATCATTGGGGTATCTAGTTTAAAAAATGTGTCCGGTGACCCGGTCAACCAACCAAGATGGCCGCCATGGCTAAAAATAGAACATGAGGGTAAAATGCAGTTTTTGTCTTATAACTCAAAAACCAAAGCATTTAGAGCAAATCTGACAGGCGTAAAATTGTTTATCAGGTGAAGATCTATCTGCCCTGAAATTTTCAGATGAATCGAACATTCCGTTTTTGGGTTGCTGCCCCTGAAATGGTAATTTTAAGGACATTTTGCTGTTTTTGGTTATTATCTTGAATATTATTATAGATAGAGATAAACTGTAAACAGCAATAATGTTCAGCAAAGTAAGATCTACAAATAAGTCAACATGACCAAAATGGTCAGTTGACCACTTTAGGAGTTATTGCCCTTTATAGTCAATTTTTACCCATTTTTCGTAAATCTTAGTAATCTTTTAGAAAAATCTTCTCCTCTGAAACTACTGGGCCAAATTTAACCAAACTTAGCCATAATCATCATTGGGGTATCTAGTTAAAAAAATGTGTCCGGTAACTCGGCCAACCAACCAAGATGGCCACCATGGCTAAAAATAGAACATAGGGGTAAAATGCAGTTTTTGGCTTATAACTCAAAAACCAAAGCATTTAGAGCAAATCTGACGGCGTAAAATTGTTTATCAGGTGAAGATCTAGCTGCCCTGAAATTTGCAGATGAATCGGACATTACGTTGTTGGGTTGCTGCCCCTGAAATGGTAATTTTAAGGAAATTTTGCTGTTTTTAGTTATTATCTTGAATATTATTATAGATGGAGATAAACTGTAAACAGCAATAATGTTCAGCAAAGTAAGATTTACAAATAAGTCAACATGACCAAAATGGTCAGTTGACCACTTTAGGAGTTATTGCCCTTTATAGTCAATTTTTACCCATTTTTCGTAAATCTTAGTAATCTTTTAGAAAAATCTTCTCCTCTGAAACTCCTGGGCCAAATTTAACCAAACTTAGCCATAATCATCATTGGGGTATCTAGTTAAAAAAATGTGTCCGGTAACTCGGCCAACAAACCAAAATGGCTGCCATGGCTAAAAATAGAACATGGGGGTAAAATGCAGTTTTTGGCTTATAACTCAAAAACCAAAGCATTAAGAGCAAATCTGACAGGAAGTAAAATTGTTGATCAGGTCACGATCTATCTGCCCTGGAATTTTCAGATGAATCGGATAATCGGTTGTTAGGTTGCTGCCCCTGAATTGGTAATTTTGAGGAGATTTTGCTGTTTTTTTGTTATTATCTTGAATATTATTATAGATAGAGATAAACTGTAAACAGCAATAATGTTCAGCAAAGTAAGAACTAAAAATAAGTCACTATGACCAAAATGGTCAATTGACCCCCTACGGAGTTATTGCCCTTCATAGTCAATTTTTAACAATTTTCTTAAAATTTGAAGATTTTCAATAACATTTTCCACAGAAAGTACTGTTATAGATAGAGATAATTGTAAGCAGCAAGAATGTTTAGTAAAGTAAGATCTACAAACACATCACCATCACCAAAACACAATTTTGTCATGAATCCATCTGTGTCCATTGTTTAATATTCACATAGACCAAGGTGAGCGACACAGGCTCTTTAGAGCCTCTAGTTTTATATTACAGAATTTTGCAAGGGGCTTTTTCTTTTTGTCTTTTAGAAGGTTCTGAATGAATTCTGCTTCATACGAGTACAAAAACAAATTGGTCAGAAGGGGTGCATAATCAGTACCCATTTGGATACCGACTATCTGTTGAAATGTCAATTCTCAAAACTCAAAAAAAATATTATGTGGTTTATAAAGTGTAGCAATTGACAATATCATCTTCACTCTATTTATTGATAAAAGCATTGTGGTTCTCCACAAAATAAGAATTATTATCAGCCTAAACAAAAAATTATATCTACCGTAACGATTCACATTTTTGTCGAGCCTGCGACTTTTGTCGCAAAAAGTTCGACATAGGAATAGTGATCCGGCGGAGGCTGCTGCGGTGTTAGCTAACATCTTAAAATCTATATAATTTAGAAGGTAGAAGACCTAAATATTTCATACTTTGTATATAGCTGCCCGATGTTACGAAGTTTCCGTCAGTCACATGACCAATATCCTTGACCTCATTTTTATGGTTCAGTGACCACTTGAAAAAAATTTAGAATGTTTTGTAATGTTAAATTCTCTCTTATTATAGGTAATAGGATAACTATATTTGGTATGTGCGTACCTTGCAAGGTCATCATGCCCGTCAGACAGTTTTCACTTGACTTTGACCTCATTTCATGGATCAGTGAACAAGGTTAGGTTTTGGTGGTTAATTCCATATCTCAGATACTATAAGCAATAGGTCTTATATATTCGGTGTAAGGAAGGACTGTAAGATGTACATGTCAAACTGGCAGGTGTCATCTGACCTTGACTTCATTTTCATGGTTCTGTGGTTATAATTAAGTTTTTGTGTTTTGGTCTGTTTTTCTTATACTGTATGCAATAGGTTTACTATATTTGGTGTAGGGAATGATTGTAATGTGTACATGTTTAGCTGGCAGATGTCATCTGACCTTGACCTCATTTTCATGATTCAGTGGTCAAAAGTTAAGTTTTTGAGTTTTTGTCTTATTTTCTAATACTTTATGCAATAGGTCCACTATATTTGGTGTATGGAAACATTTTATGATCTATATAGCAGTCACTCAGTTTTTATTTGATCTTGACCTCATTTTCACGGTTCAATGTTCAGTTTTTGGTGTTTTGGACTGTTTTCCATTAAGCTATAAGAAATAGGTCAATTATATGTGTTGTATGGAATAATTGTTAACTGTACATGTCTGCTTGGCATGGTTCATCTGACCTTGACCTCATTTTATTGTTCATTTGTCAATGTTAAGTTTTCCTGGTTAATGTTAAGTTTATGTGACAGTTGTAATAAAGCTATATTAGAACACACCCGCGAAATCGCGGGCATTTAGAGCTTGTGAGATTTTGTGTCTGGCAAATTTCAGCAAACGATTTCATATCTGGAGAATTTTAGAAAAGGTGTCAAATTCATAGGTACTTGGAAACAGTTTAAGCCCTCTCCCTTGTTTCCAAAGTCCGTTATTTCTGTTTTCTGTTAAATTCCATTATTTTCGCGTTTCTATATACTATGAACATACGTATACTAAATTTAAAGTGTATTTGCTATTAGCTATCAATTTCTTCTCCTAGACGATCGCTGCTAAGCCTATATTATTTGGAGAGTCTCTATTAACGCAATAATTATTGTCCTGTTCCCAAGTACTCTTATTAAATTTTTGTGCTAGTTTAAAATTGGAAGTCCTGTTTGACTTAAAAGCGAAATCGCGGGCATTTTAAGCTTAGTTGAAAGTATGTTAACTATTTTAGGATGAATTTTTGTAAAAGATTTTATGTCTTGAGAATTTAAGAAATGATATCAAAAGTCATACAGGTACATGGAGACAGGACAATATTTTTAAGCCCTCTCTTTTTTTTTCGAAGTCCGTTATTATTTTGTTTTCCGTTATATTCCATTATTTTCTCGTGTCTATATACTTTGAACATACGTATCTATATTACAAATATTAAAGTGTATTTCATTTTCTAACTATCAATTCAAAGTTTCTTCTCCGTGGCCATCACATTTATCACAGTATACACGCGAAAATAATTGTCCTGTCCCCGTCCAAGTACCTATGAAAATTATGTACGAGTTAAAACCGAGGTACAATAGTTGTGGTTCTTACGATCTAAAAACCACGATATGGACAACGCTCTGATTGGCTTATTTATTTATCTTTTTTGTTATCTATCATACAATTGGTTCTCAGTGTTAAATCCGGTAGTCATGTCTGACTTAAAAGTCAGTTTGAGAACGGAAACAATATTCGGATACCTACATTTTCGTTTTTCTCCCAAAATAATCCAAACTGAATAGTCATAAGAATGGATGACAAATGCGACTATTCATGATACCTAAAGGACACAGAGGCATGATGATTAATTTATTGTAGAAGGAAGAGAAGCGCCACACAAAATGAGGTCTTCTCGTTTAATAGTATAGATATTTAGGACTATCAACATAATATCAATGATTAGTAAAGAAGGCGAGACATTTCAGCGTGTACAGTCTTGTTTATAGAAACAGCTCTGTTTAATGAGATGGTGAAGTCGATCTTTCAATTGAGCAACAGGAAAAAGTAGTGTAAAGCGTAGAAAAATCAAAAGTCTTATTGTTGCTTCAAAATTGCAGAGATTGTTGTCTAAGATTAAGCAGTAGATCTTTAGAATTTTTGAGGATCCACATCTGATGGATACCAATGGTTGAATATATCTCATCACAATATATTTGAAGGCCACCTTTTACTGTAGAGATAATAGTTACTGTAGTCAAAAAAAGAACTTGAAGATGAATTGTATTTTTTACTTAAGTTAATGTCCTAAATACATTCAGGGCCGTAACTACATTGAGGCAAATGAGGCAAATGCCTCATGTTGGAAATTAAAAGAAAGAAAAAAAAACGGAAACAAAACATTGTCTTCATATCAAATTGTTTTCACTGAAAGTCTCTTGCAAAAAGCACGTTTTCTTTACTATCTGTTGTTGCCCCTGCATGTTTTCGTGATCCATGTTCCTATTTTACTTTTAGTTTTCAGAGTAGATAGTCTATTGTTTGTACTTCTGTGTCCCGGGTTTTTCTTTCGTAACACGCCTGTGGTGGCGACGCAACACAGCCAAAGTTACAATAAGCCAAAATGTGTGATGTAAATTTATGTAACAATAATTACTAAGGCTACGGTTACATTACGTTATTGTTACATGAAAAACAGCAATGTACGCTAGATTGATTAAACTTAAATCTTCTATAGTTGTATTGCTTCATTCTTTCATATGTACTAAACAATACTTGTAATTTAATACTGATAAATAATAAAATATTATTATTCAACAAATGGTGTACAACTTGAATAGTTTTACAACGTATTAATGGTTTTGATGTTCTTTAAAAAGATACTACTCAAGATTAGGAGTGTGACTGTCAAAGGCGAAAACTATAGTTCAATGGTTTCACTTTTTTAAAGTATTTAACTGCACACTTACTCTTATTACTGTCATTATACTTTGGACCAATTTTGTTTATGGTGAAAAAAATATAACTTGGGATGCGTTTTAAACGAAACTGAAACAATATCAAGACATACATTTCATACAGCTTAGAAGGTATAGTATCTGTGAACCCGCAACACAGATGGCGACTTAACTTCCCATACATGTAATCAAGTATCCAATGCTATTACTGATATGTTATGTTTATAAAATAACTACTGAAAAACCTACCACAACAATTAAAATAAAAACATTGCATCCAAGTTTCCTGTGGTAAGAAGTGAAATATTTTTTTTATTAAAGTACAAATGTACTCAGTAGTCCAGTTTTAGTTGGTTTCCTTGAAGGTTTTCAAAAGGATCCAATAATATGTCACCGTTTGGGTAAATACAATGCGACAGTAACTCAACAATAGAGTAAAATCAAAATAAAGCTATGAAAATGTCAAAGTACTGTCTTTCCCAATAAACGATTATGGTATCTAATGCACTATGGTTCTTCTTTTTGCCTTGCAAGTCTTTGCATGAAAAATGACACATTTATGTCATTCAAATGCTGGTCAGATTACCTCCACATAGCTTTGAAATAACTATCAAATGTTGATTATTGTCTAATGATAATGTACCTTCATTTTAAAGGTATACTGTGCACAAAACATAACAGGTCACGATATTCTTGATCCGAGGTTACACAAGAGTCAGATGACAGACAGTGTTATTACTATGTACTAGTAGTACAAATTAGTAGGTACTTATTTCATGATGTAGGTGTTAAAAGGTCACTGTAAGCTAGTTCCACTTTGCTATGTTTCAAACACTGACAGGAGTACCGAGGCTGTTTTTGAAAAGTTTAAAAGAGGCTTGGATGTAAAATGATGTATGCCAAAGTAGAATGTCTTAGTGACCCATTTTGTATTTTTCTTGTAATTGGTATAATAAAGCATATGTTTACAGACTTGATTTGACTGTTGGAAATTAACCATGAAATGTTAGATACATACACCCTACACACTATTACTGCCTTCTAAGACTGATAAAAACCACATATGATGAGAATGAACTACAAACTTAACAGCAAATATACAGAAGAAACATTAGACCAAGAAATTTATAAAAGACTGGAAAGCAAATTTTCTCAGAATGAAAGAAACATTAATCAGGTGTTAAGTGTGTTGATCACTGCATCTATATCTGTAAGATAATGCTGCTAAAATTGATGAAAAGCTGCAACCCTATCTAATCACTGAGAAGTGCTACACTGTTAATTTATAAGCAGCACATAATCAGTAACAAGAAAGACTGTTAACTTGTTAATTTTTGACAGCAGTACCTTAAGAAGTTAAAATGTTTACTCCAGATTTTTTAAGAAAATAAGAACTACACAAGAGAAAAAAGAAAACTGCACTTCAATTAGACCAGTACATCAAGCCCTTATAAAGAAATTAACATTCTGTCCCCAACTACTTTACATACAACTCTCAATATTACCCTCAACTACTCAATTTTCGTTTTTCTCCCTATAGAACATATATCCATACATACCACTCTCATTATTTACCCTCACCCTTCCTCCATTTCTCTCATATCCATACCAACCTTAACCACCTATGTTAGCCTACTCTGTGTGTTAAATATCCCCATGAAAATGTGTTAGTTGATGAAAAGATTTTAATCATGAAGTACCAGGCATGGAAGAATACAAAAAATCAATACTGAAAAGAAGATCTAAACTTTTCAACATATACATTATTTTTTTTTAATATTGAGCCAATTTGGAGTTGTAGTTTTTATTTCAATATTAAATGGTTATCATTATTTTGAAAATTAAGGTAACAGCCAAAGTTACAATAAGCCAAAATGTGTGATGTAAATTTTAATTAAAGAAATTATCCTTGGATAACCATTTTGAAGCCAAAATATATCTATTTAATCAAAAGGTGTAAAAAAATATTTTAAAATAAATGAAAGAAAATAGTCTAAATTAAAAATTGCCAAAAGTTTAAAAAATGCCAAATGGCACAAAATTACCGGTCTGCTAATGTACTAGCCAGCTGGCCTGAGGGTTATCTGGACTTTAAGGTGCTAGTTCACCGAAACAAATGGCCGCAGTGACCACCAGTCTCTTCCCTTTGGAGTACCAATTTTAGAGTCTCTGATTTGACTAAAGCATGACTTATACAGCCAATATAAAAAAAAAATGACCCAGTTAACAAATTAAAAAGCCCATCCCCAATTAAAATTTAGATAAACAGTTAAATACATCCCCAATTATCTTTTAAAATCATCCCCAAAAGATAAACACTTCCGCAATTAAATTTGGATAAAAAGTTAAAAACATCCCCAATTAAAATATGGATAAAAATTTAAAACATCCCCAATTAAAATTTGGATGAAAATTAAAAACATCCCCAATAGATAAAAACTTCCACAATTAAAATTGGATAAAAGTTAAAAACATCCCCAATTAAACTATGGATACAAATTTAAAACATTCCCAATTAAAATTTGGATAAAAATTAAAAACATCCCCAATTAAAATATGGATAAAAATTTAAAACATCCCCGATTAAAATTTGGATAAAATTAAAAACATCCCCAATTAAAATATGGATAAAAATTTAAAATATTCCCGATTAAAATTTGGATAAAAAGTTAAAAACATCCCCAATTAAAATATGGATAAAAATTTAAAACATTCCCGATTAAAATTTGGATAAAAAGTTAAAAACATCCCCAATTAAATTATGGATAAAAATTTAAAACATCCCCGATTAATATTTGGATAAAAATTAAAAACATCCCCAAGTAAAATCGAACTGAGTGATCGAGCTCACTCAGTTCATGCATGGTACAAAGGAAAGGATTAGACCACGACTCGGTCGCTGTCTGATCCTTGGTCTGACCAAGTCTTGGTCATGTTGACTTGGTCACGGTCCAACTGAGTGATCTATCTCACTCAGTTCATATCAGTATTAACAGATACTTGATATGTATGGTGGGGACGTTACTATACCTTAATGGAAGGTATAGTATCTGTGAACCCGCAACACAGATGGCGACTTAACTTTTCATACATGTAATCAAGTATCCAATGCTATTACTGATATGTTATGTTTATAAAATAACTACTGAAAAACCTACCACAACAATTAAAATAAAAACATTGCATCCAAGTTTCCTGTGGTAAGAAGTGAAATATTTTTTTTTATTAAAGTAAAAATGTACTCAGTAGTCCAGTTTTAGTTGGTTTCCAAAAGGATCCAAGAATATGTCACCGTTTGGGTAAATACAATGCGACAGTAACTCAACAATAGAGTAAAACCAAAAGAAAGCTATGAAAATGTCAAAGTACAGTCTTTCCCAAGAAACGATTATGGTATCTAATGCAATATGGTTCTTCTTTTTGCCTTGCAAGTCTTTGCATGAAAAATGACACATTTATGTCATACAAATGCTGGTCAGATTACCTCCACATAGCTTTGAAATAACTATCAAATGTTGATTATTGTCTAATGATAATGTACCTTCATTTTAAAGGTATACTGTGCAC
The DNA here is from genome assembly GCF_963676685.1 of Mytilus edulis. NCBI lineage: Eukaryota > Metazoa > Mollusca > Bivalvia > Mytilida > Mytilidae > Mytilus > Mytilus edulis. The sequence goes on along the minus strand of NC_092356.1, from coordinate 16,622,509 downwards.
AAAACATAACAGGTCACGATATTCTTGATCCGAGGTTACACAAGAGTCAAGATGACAGACAGTGTTATTACTATGTACTAGTAGTACAAATTAGTAGGTACTTATTTCATGATGTAGGTGATGAAAGGTCACTGTAAGCTAGTTCCACTTTGCTTTGTTTCAAACACTGACAGGAGTACCGAGGCTGTTTTGAAAAGTTTAAAAGAGGCTTGGATGTAAAATGATGTATGCCAATGTAGAATGTCTTAGTGACCCATTTTGTATTTTGCTTGTAATTGGTATAATAAAGCATATATGCTTACAGACTTGATTTGACTGTTGGAAATTAACCATGAAATGTTAGATACATACACCCTACACACTATTACTGCCTTCTAAGACTGATAAAAACCACATATGATGAGAATGAACTACAAACTTAACAGCAAATATACAGAAGAAACATTAGACCAAGAAATTTATAAAAGACTGGAAAGCAAATTTTCTCAGAATGAAAGAAACATTAATCAGGTGTTAAGTGTGTTGATCACTGCATCTATATCTGTAAGATAATGCTGCTAAAATTGATGAAAAGCTGCAACCCTATCTAATCACTGAGAAGTGCTACACTGTTAATTTATAAGCAGCACATAATCAGTAACAAGAAAGGCTGTTAACTTGTTAATTTTTGACAGCAGTACCTTAAGAAGTTAAAATGTTTACTCCAGATTTTTTAAGAAAATAAGAACTACACAAGAGAAAAAAGAAAACTGCACTTCAATTAGACCAGTACATCAAGCCCTTATAAAGAAATTAACATTCTGTCCCCAACTACTTTACATACAACTCTCAATATTACCCTCAACTACTCAATTTTCGTTTTTCTCCCTATAGAACATATATCCATACATACCACTCTCATTATTTACCCTCACCCGTCCTCCATTTCTCTCATATCCATACCAACCTTAACCACCTATGTTAGCCTACTCTGTGTGTTAAATATCCCCATGAAAATGTGTTAGTTGATGAAAAGATTTTAATCATGAAGTACCAGGCATGGAAGAATACAAAAAATCAATACTGAAAAGAAGATCTAAACTTTTCAACATATACATTATTTTTTTTTAATATTGAGCCAATTTGGAGTTGTAGTTTTTATTTCAATATTAAATGGTTATCATTATTTTGAAAATTAAGGTAACAGCCAAAGTTACAATAAGCCAAAATGTGTGATGTAAATTTTAATTAAAGAAATTATCCTTGGATAACCATTTTGAAGCCAAAATATATCTATTTAATCAAAAGGTGTAAAAAAATATTTTAAAATAAATGAAAGAAAATAGTCTAAATTAAAAATTGCCAAAAGTTTAAAAAATGCCAAATGGCACAAAATTACCGGTCTGCTAATGTACTAGCCAGCTGGCCTGAGGGTTATCTGGACTTTAAGGTGCTAGTTCACCGAAACAAATGGCCGCAGTGACCACCAGTCTCTTCCCTTTGGAGTACCAATTTTAGAGTCTCTGATTTGACTAAAGCATGACTTATACAGCCAATATAAAAAAAAATGACCCAGTTAACAAATTAAAAAGCCCATCCCCAATTAAAATTTAGATAAACAGTTAAATACATCCCCAATTATCTTTTAAAATCATCCCCAAAAGATAAACACTTCCGCAATTAAATTTGGATAAAAAGTTAAAAACATCCCCAATTAAAATATGGATAAAAATTTAAAACATCCCCAATTAAAATTTGGATGAAAATTAAAAACATCCCCAATAGATAACAACTTCCACAATTAAAATTGGATAAAAGTTAAAAACATCCCCAATTAAACTATGGATACAAATTTAAAACATTCCCAATTAAAATTTGGATAAAAATTAAAAACATCCCCAATTAAAATATGGATAAAAATTTAAAACATCCCCGATTAAAATTTGGATAAAATTAAAAACATCCCCAATTAAAATATGGATAAAAATTTAAAATATTCCCGATTAAAATTTGGATAAAAAGTTAAAAACATCCCCAATTAAAATATGGATAAAAATTTAAAACATTCCCGATTAAAATTTGGATAAAAAGTTAAAAACATCCCCAATTAAATTATGGATAAAAATTTAAAACATCCCCGATTAATATTTGGATAAAAATTAAAAACATCCCCAAGTAAAATCGAACTGAGTGATCGAGCTCACTCAGTTCATGCATGGTACAAAGGAAAGGATTAGACCACGACTCGGTCGCTGTCTGATCCTTGGTCTGACCAAGTCTTGGTCATGTTGACTTGGTCACGGTCCAACTGAGTGATCTATCTCACTCAGTTCATATCAGTATTAACAGATACTTGATATGTATGGTGGGGACGTTACTATACCTTAATGGAAGGCATAGTATCTGTGAACCCGCAACACAGATGGCGACTTAACTTTTCATACATGTAATCAAGTATCCAATGCTATTACTGATATGTTATGTTTATAAAATAACTACTGAAAAACCTACCACAACAATTAAAATAAAAACATTGCATCCAAGTTTCCTGTGGTAAGAAGTGAAATATTTTTTTTTATTAAAGTAAAAATGTACTCAGTAGTCCAGTTTTAGTTGGTTTCCAAAAGGATCCAAGAATATGTCACCGTTTGGGTAAATACAATGCGACAGTAACTCAACAATAGAGTAAAACCAAAAGAAAGCTATGAAAATGTCAAAGTACAGTCTTTCCCAAGAAACGATTATGGTATCTAATGCAATATGGTTCTTCTTTTTGCCTTGCAAGTCTTTGCATGAAAAATGACACATTTATGTCATACAAATGCTGGTCAGATTACCTCCACATAGCTTTGAAATAACTATCAAATGTTGATTATTGTCTAATGATAATGTACCTTCATTTTAAAGGTATACTGTGCACAAAACATAACAGGTCACGATATTCTTGATCCGAGGTTACACAAGAGTCAAGATGACAGACAGTGTTATTACTATGTACTAGTAGTACAAATTAGTAGGTACTTATTTCATGATGTAGGTGATGAAAGGTCACTGTAAGCTAGTTCCACTTTGCTTTGTTTCAAACACTGACAGGAGTACCGAGGCTGTTTTGAAAAGTTTAAAAGAGGCTTGGATGTAAAATGATGTATGCCAATGTAGAATGTCTTAGTGACCCATTTTGTATTTTGCTTGTAATTGGTATAATAAAGCATATATGCTTACAGACTTGATTTGACTGTTGGAAATTAACCATGAAATGTAAGATACATACACCCTACACACTATTACTGCCTTCTAAGACTGATAAAAACCACATGTGATGAGAATGAACTACAAACTTAACAGCAAATATACAGAAGAAACATTAGACCAAGAAATTTATAAAAGACTGGAAAGCAAATTTTCTCAGAATGAAAGAAACATTAATCAGGTGTTAAGTGTGTTGATCACTGCATCTATAACTGTAAGATAATGCTGCTAAAATTGATGAAAAGCTGCAACCCTATCTAATCTCTGAGAAGTGCTACACTGTTAATTTATAAGCAGCACATAATCAGTAACAAGAAAGGCTGTTAACTTGTTAATGTTTGACAGCAGTACTTTAAGAAGTTAAAATGTTTACTCCAGATTTTTTAAGAAAATAAGAACTACACAAGAGAAAAAAGAAAACTGCACTTCCATTAGACCAGTACATCAAGCCCATATAAAGAAATTAACATTCTGTCCCCAACTACTTTACATACAACTCTCAATATTACCCTCAACTACTCAATTTACTTTTTCTCCCTATAGTATAGAACATATATCCATACATACTAACTCTCATTATTTACCCTCACCCTTCCTCCATTTCTCTCATATCCATACCAACCTTAACCACCTATGTTAGCCTACTCTGTATGTTAAATATCCCCATGAAAATGTGTTAGTTGATGAAAAGATTTTAATCATGAAGTACCAGGCATGGAAGAATGAAAAAATCAATACTGAAAAGAAGATCTAAACTTTTCAACATATACATTATCTTTTTTTAATATTGAGCCAATTTGTATGGCACGCCGTTATTATATTTATTCAAATTTGAAGATATCTTATTTATTTAACAAGATATCTTATTAAGTATTAAGATATCTTTAATTTTTATAAGATATCTTATTTAATTTGAAAGTAAATAAGATATCTCTATTAGTTTATAAGATATCTCTATTAGTTTATAAGATATCTCTATAAGTTAATAAGATATCTCTATTAATTAATAAGATATCTTATAAAGTATATAAGATATCTTACTTCTTTATAAAGATATCTTTTAAATACATACTTTATAAGATATCTTATTAATTAATAGAGATATCTTATTAACTTATAGAGATATCTTATAAACTAATAGAGATATCTTATAAACTAATAGAGATATCTTTATAACCAATTAAATAAGATATCTCTATAAGTTAATAAGATATCTCTAAAAGTTTATAAGATATCTCTATTAGTTTATAAGATATCTTATTTAAAATGACATATATGAATAATTAAAACAATGAACGCTCCTACCGGAACTACACGGCAGTAAATGGATCATGTGATTGCACTTTCCAAAATGGCAGATGATACAGAGAAGAATCGGTTACTATTAAATATTCGCGATGTTATCCAGAAGGCAGACAGGTGTATTAAGAATGACGATCTTCGTCCAGAATTGGTTGTCCTGGAAATTAAACGCACCAAAGACATATTAGCTGTGTTAAAAGGGGTTTATCAATTGGAGGCAAACAGAGCTCGGGAAATCGAAGCCTGTCTAGATGCACTTCATCGCCAGTTAGATGTAAAAATTGCAGAGAAAAAAGAGGCTGTCAAATTTCAGGCACCACTGATAAGAACTGGTATATTAATTTTCTAATGTTGTATATTATATATACGTTGTACAGTAACTAACAATCTTTTTCTCTCTATATTTTCCTGTTACTACCGTACGTCGGGGTCCGGGGGTGGGGGTGGGTGCTTCTGGCCATCATTTTGTGCCGATAGCACTTGCCAAATGATACCCTGTTCTAACCAGAAAATATTGAAAAACATAACCTGTTCACAAACTTTATACCCTGTTTAAGACTATTTAGACTGCATAAGTTCTAGTCCTGTTCTAGACCATTATGATAAAAAAAAAAGTGACCCTGTTCAAACAGCAGGACATGAAAAAGGGACCATGTTCTAACAGCAGTGCATGACAAAGGGGCCCTGTTTTGCGTCACACTCATACCACTTAAAATATAGGAAGTAACCGCCCCCACCCCCGGGTCGGGTATCCAAATCACCCAGTGTACCCAGATCACCCACCCCCATTTTATGTTATTGTCAATGCTAATAGGAATTTTTTTGTGGGGATGAGATAAAAGTTAATTTTCTTTGAAAGACAGGGTGAAATTCACCATATGCATTTCAGAATCTAATGCATTGTGGGTGAAACGTGTGTACCAAAATATTTTGATTGGTTTAGGAACAATATAAAGTACTGTCATTGGCCATAAATCCATTGTTCGTACACCAAACTTTTCAGACGAATCACTTTACCCATAGGCCTTTAGTTTCTGAAAAGGTGAATTGTGCATTGACCACTTGTTGAAGTCTATTCATTCTCTTGGCGATTTGGGTACCCAAAAAATTTTTCTGGGGTTCTATGAGATATGATTTGATAATTGGTCTAGAGCTATATCATGTTGAGTTGTAACATGTAATCATTTTTATATACCGGGACATATTTTTTGTATTATGGTATATCGTTTTCTGCCTGTCTGTTGTCAACACTTAAGACAATAACTCTAAAACGCTATCACCAATTTCCATAAAACTTTGGTAAATTGTACATATCTATTTATGTAAGCTCCCTTTTGATTTTTTTTTTAAATTTCAGATTTTAGGTTTCCGATTTATAGGGCTTTTTGAATACAGGCAATTTTTCACATTTTGTACACTTACTCTAGTATGCCTTGATTGATTTTCTTGAAACTTATCATTATTACTGGGATTGATAATAGGAAGCTTCCTTTTGATTTTTTTTTTTATTCATTTGTTGCTCTGGAGTTTTAGGACTTTTACAATTTGAATTTATGACAATGTTTAATGCCAAAGTGGTTCTTTTCCATATTTATTTAAGCAACAATTTCTATATGCCCAATATGGGTGTATCATGCTCTCTAGAAACAGCTATTTAATTTTAGATCTGAAGTGCAGCCTTTTTTTGTTTGTTGGTAGTTTTAATTTAAGCCACTCATTGTACATGTTCATAGAAAAGCTTTTGGACAGACGTCTTTGATTTATGTGGAAGTAATTGTTTTAGATTTGCTTTGGTACATCCTCATGTTACACAATATATACATGTAATAAAAAAAGAAAAATGAAAAATTTCTTACAAAGGGAGAAAATGATCTTAAAGTAGATACAAATTTTTTTTTTTACATCATCATGCAATTATTACGACTTAAACATGTACATGTATGATAAATTATATAGACTGAAATGTAAAAATTTGCCACAAAATGTTTTAGAAGATTCTGGATAAAAAATAAATATACTTTTTAGGTGAGCGTGGAAGACCACAATTTGATATTCCATTGGAGCAGTTGAAAATGTTTCACGACTTTGGGTTCACTGCAAAGAAAATGGCACAGCATTTTGGTTGTTCAACAGTTTTAGTGTACAAGAGACTGAAGGAAGAAGGAATATCTCAAAGAGGGAAATACACAGACATATCTGATCAGCAACTGGATGAAAAGATAGAAAGTATTCACTCCAATCATCCAAACACAGGATCAGTGGTAAGTGGGTTAAAATTTATCAAAATATCACAAACTATTAATAAAATTTTCCAAAATTTATATGCCTTTGTAATAAAGATAGTAAATCAAGACGCACAATGATTATTCATTCATCAATCGTCTTCTTCAATATAATTCACTTCCACAAGGCTGAACAGGGATAAAGACATGCTGAGCTTCTGTCTGCGTTTATTTCTTTACTTACATCTAAATTAATATTCAGAAGCATTAACTGAATCCATAGACAGTGAATGACCTGATAAATTTGGATTTGGTCAAGAGTTATCCCTTGGAATGTTTTACAGATTGTAAAATCAGAGGATGTGTGTGTTGGGATATAAATGCAGATAATCTGTAGCAACCTTGTTTATTTAACACTTGCCATATATATTGTGTTTTTCATCTAATTTTTTGATCCATCAGTCCACCTAAGCACATCTCCTCCTGAACGGTTGGATTGATATTAATAAAATTTTACAAAGTTATAGTACACTACATAAGGATTTGCATGAAGGAGCATATTTCTGCCTTCTGGTCTGAAATTTTTCAAGGGAGATAATTGAACTGTACTTAATATAATGTTGATTTGATGTTTTTTTTCAGATATATTATAACTCTAATGCATTTTTTCTACTCTGATTGTATAAAGCAAGGTAATTGAGTAGAGTTATCTTTTTTTGTTATCAAACTAAGAGAGATAACTCTGCTCATTTATTTTGAATGTAAATTGATCTGTATTTTTTTTATTTAAAGTCATTAACAGAAGTGACACATCAATTCTATGTGAGAAACCTTAGAATGCTATGTCCAAACATTCAATCACAATACAAATTCAGAGCTGTATCAAGCTTGAATGTAGTGTCCTTTAAATAGGGGATGGGGGTGTCCTTAGTGAGTTGACTCAGTTTATTCAATATGCTCATAATGCTCAACACTTTTCATGGTGGTCTATGTGCACTCTTATTTAGATTACTGTAACATAATTTGACAAAGAAATCTTTATTTTGATTCGGCATGGTATAAACATACAAACATAAGTTCTTGAGAGATTTCCACAGAATAATAATTTTTTATTTGATATTTTTTGTAGATGATGGCAGGTTACCTAGAAGCAGACAACATTAAAGTACAGCGTAGAAGAGTTCGCAGCTCTCTGCGTCGTATTGACCCTGCATCATGTGAGAAACGCTGTGGAAAAACTGCAAAACGTCGCACATACTCAGTGCCTACACCTAATCATCTTTGGCATATTGATGGACATATGAAGTTAAACAGGTTAGCAATCAATCCAAGAATTAAGTGGATACAAATACTTATTTTTTGGTCAGAATTGGACTGGTAATTCCTTAAACACCCTTGTTAACACACTAATCTCAACATCATCCATAGTTCATCACTTTATCATACTCGGTACATAGTCTGTATAAATATTTAGAACCCTATTGTTTTTTGAATATCATAGGTCAAGGTTACAGTGTGATTTTTTATTAACTTTATCACCCTTGTTATCACTATAATCAACATCTTTCAATAGGTTTTGACCAAACTTGGTACATATTAAACTTTGTACTTAATAAGATATAAAACGCTATTGCTTTTAAAGGTCATAAGTCTTCAGTTACAGAGTCAACTGTACATGGGGACAGGATGCCCTGGTGTCATGTTTTACTCAACATGGAAATGTTTTTGGTTTATTAAAGATATTATTTATAGATATGAAAAGCTGCTTATATTCTTTAATTGAAAATTAATTGATTTTTGTCTTTTTTAGATGGGGAATAGCAACACACGGAGGAATTGATGGATATTCTAGACTCATTACATATTTGATGGCTAGTACAGACAATAGGGCCTCAACCGTTTTAGAACAGTTTGTACCAGCATGTTTGCGTTTTGGAGTTCCTAATATGGTTCGATCCGATATGGGTGGTGAAAATTTGATGGTTGGACTATTTATGAATGTGGTCAATAAAGATAAACCAGATAACATCATTGCCGGCCGTTCTGTTCATAACCAGAGAATTGAACGTTTGTGGAAAGACATATATGAACAAGAAGTGGAATTTTTTTACAAACTTTTTTATGACATGGAGGATGAAGGCCTTATTGATATAAGGTCAACTGTGCATCTTACTGCTTTAAAGTTTGTGTTTATACCGATTATAAATTGCAATCTGAAAAAATTCATGAAAGCTCATAACAAACATAAAGTCAGAACGGAAGGAAATCGCAGCCCAGAAGAGGTTTGGATTAGTGGTGTTTTAGACAATTTGCATTCCTCCTCATGTTCTATGTCTAATTTGTTTGATGCTAACTCTCTAGAAGTTACACTAGTTGAAGCCTTGGCAGCATATCAAATAAATATTGATCTTTTTCCAGAGTATGAAGAAGATACACCATTGTTTGACGAACAACAGACTAATGAGTTGAATACAGCAATATCACAAACAGAGGTGCATCGTGAAAAGTACTGTATATGTCTACGATTGTTGCAAAATAGTGATAACTCTTAATAGCTTCCTTTTGACAATTGTAATTCTTTACTTTTAATATTCCATTTTTCACAATGTTTGAACCAATATAAAAAAGATTTGGTGTAATTGCCAATGAGACAACTCTTAACAAGAGACCAAATGACACAGAAATTAACAACTATAGGTCACCGTACAGCCTTCAACAATGAGCAAAGCCCATACCGCATAGTCAGCTATTATATCTCAGTATTTTGTTATAACCTTTTTGTTGATTTGACCCACTACATGTTATGTTCAAGCGAAAAAGTTTCTATGTTGATTGTAACATTCAGAACTCAAGTTGAAATATAATGCTTTATTTTCATAAATCAGTTTTTCTTGTACAGAATAATTACACAACCTTTTAAACAAACAATAATGTAAGTAATATGACAAACAGTGATATTTTTATTCAATGCTACAATCCAGAGATATAAAGAAAAGAAACTCCAAATTTAATACGATTTTTGGATTTTTAAAATTAAGCAGGAAAAATGCTTATTAAACTACCGGTATATTTTAAAATTCAGCACACATATATGTAGGAGCATTAAAAATAAACAGCTGCGCCATAAGCGCATGATACGCCCGACGTCTTGTGTGGAAGTTTTATGCAATAATCATAAATAGTTTCTGAGAAAGTTTTAAGCAATAACCATATATTGTTTTTGAGACACGGTGGGACATGTGAAACCCCCAACCCTGTTTTTTTTTTTACAAAAAACTAAATATTACTAAAATAAAATTTTGAATCAAAACCAAAAAGTATACAGATCTTTAGATTTATATAACAAAGAAGTGTGTTAAGTTTTAAGCAATAATCATAAATTATTTTTGAGATACAGCGCGACATGTAAAAAAAACCTCCCCTGTTTAACAAAATACTCAATAACTCCAAAATAAAGTTTTGAATCATCACCAAAAAGTATACAGATCTTTAGATTAATATAACAAAGAAGTTTGTCAAGTTTTTAGCAATAATCATAAATTGTTTTTGAGATACGGCACAACATGTAAAAAAAACCTCCCCCTTTTTTACAAAATACTCAATAACTCAAAAATGAAATTTGGATCATCACTAAAAAGTATACAGATCTTTACATTAATATAACAAAGACATGTGTAAAGTTTTAAGCAATAATCATAAATCGTTTTCGAGATTTGGTGCGACATGTAAAAAAAACCTCCCCCTTTTTTACAAAATACTCAATAACTCAAAAACAAAATTTTGAATCATCACCAAAAAGTATACAGATATGAAGATTAATATAACTAAGAAGTGTTTAAAGTTTTAAGCCATAATCAAGAATCGTTTTTGAGATACGATGCGACATGTAAAAAAAACACACCTCTGTTTTAGTTACAAAGTGCCGTAACTCAAAAAGTTTTAATCTTATTTTCACCAAAAAGTGTACAGATCATTTGACCATCATAAGAAACAACTATGTTAAGATTCATGAAATTTGGATAAGTCGTTCTCAAGTTACGGTGCGACATGTTTACGCTGGACAGACAGACGGACGGACAGACACCGGACATTTGTATACCATAATACGTCCCGGCAAAATTATTCTATAGCACAAATAAGGTATTTTCTGCAAATAATGTTATTGTAAGAAATAATATTTAAATCAATTTTTTCAGTGGATGGATTGCATTAAACTTTTAACTTAGGTTCCAAAATGATTGAGTGCACAAATTTTTAAAAAGAATTATAGATGAATCAATTTTGAGTGGCCTAACATATTTTTTCTTCCTTGACCACAAACATTTTTTACAATTTTAACCATTCACCGACAATCACCACCTGACTATGGTTTTTGGGGTAAGCATTGAAATGATATGTATACAAGAACTCTTTTATATTTTAATTCATATAATTTTTACAAAGAATCAAATATAAAATACTCACTACTTTATACACTTTAAACATACTAATGAGTATGTCTACTTGTCAATAAAAAAAATGTATTATAAAGTTATCACAATGCATAAACTGATGTACATTTTGTAACTACATGTATTTCATTAAGGTAGATCATTACTAAATCTTTTCTCAGATAGAATTTTCTTATACTTAGCCACAATTTAGTTTTTATCATTCATTTATCAAAAATATGTTAAAAAGAATGAATATTGATGCTATTTTCTAAGCTACATGTTGAGCAAAATTTCCAAATTTTGTATACATGTAGATTGATCATGAAAAAAATACCTATATTTGTGAATAGAAAAAAATCTACAAGATAGAATTTTGAAATAATACACAAGAAGATAGATTTTATCATGTGCTTTTAGAAAATCAAAAGAAAAATGTGAAAATAAATCTTTTTTTTTTCTTAGTTTTTAAAATGATATAATGCACTCATTTACATTTATCAAATCAGAGTTTTATAAATAAATTGCAGTTATGTCTCAAAATTTGCAGTTTTTAATAAAGAGCTGTACTGCTATTTTACAATCCAAGTTGATGATTTAGTGATGATCTACCTTAAACGCATAACATGGAATAAAATTTCAAGTTTCAAATTCATCAATAATCATTGATATATTTCTTGATATATTTTTGAATATTAGATAACAGCTTTATAGTAAATAAAAAATCTAATATTTAGTTTCTGTCTTACTTCATGAAAAGTAAACAAGTTGAATACCATATTCCTTCTGTTTTATATAAACAGGATATTCAGATACAGGTATAATCTGAACTAGAGGTAATGTGATCAGAGCTCACAGGATGTACTTAGATAACTTATAATAAAGAATCAGAAAGTTTCAATAAAATTATGATGAGTGGTTTAGGAGGAGTTGCAGATACAAAATGAGTACCTCCATTATAAGACAGACTGGAATTTTTTTTTAACAAATTGTAAATTGTTGTGTTGAAACTTTATAAAGATATCAATATCTTCAAGCAATATAAAAAGAGTTGAAAACTTCAAAATGGAAAAGATCATCAGACCAGAATTAAATTCCAACTTTCTCTGTAATTTGTCATGAACAGAATGTCTTTTGTATCAACATTGTATCTTATTGTTTAAATCTTGCCAAAACCACAAGATTCCTTTAAAGATCTGACAATCAGACCTTTAAATTTATCTTCATCCTTTATGCCTCGTGGAAGAGACAATGACAATGCACATGTTGATGCAAATGGTAATCTACCATCATAGTCATAATCATAAAAAAATATCTCAATGTTGTTGGAGAATCCAGCTGGAGGAATTTGATCTGCTCCTGTTACAAAAATCAGCAGCTCTTCAAAGCTTACATCTACTTCTTTCTCTGAAAAACAAAAACACATTTTTGTTTAAAATTTTTGTCATTATCTTTTTCTTATTTGATATTTGCAATCAGATTTGAAATAACAACAAAAGAAACATCAGTATGTGCCCAAAGGACAACATGTCCTGCTTGCCTTATGAAGCTTGGAATTTGTAATTTTGTATAAAAGTTTGGAATGTTCAAATTTAACAATAAGTTTACATATACACATCAAACGTACCATGCTTATAATTTATATTACGCCAGACGTACGTTTTATCTATAAATGACTCATGAGTGACGCTTGAATCAAAATAATTGAAAGGCCAAATAAATTAAAAAGTTGAAGAGCATTGAGAACCAAGAATTCCAAAAAGTTGCATATTGGTAAAACAAAACTGGCCTTCTGAAGACCAAAACATATTGATAGATAGTATATCACATTAAAAAGTTAAGTGAACCTTGAAATAAGGGCTATTCCATAAAACCAAACATATTACCGAGGGAGGACACTTTAAAATATCTGCCATGGGTGGGTATCAAATAGATTGAACATTTATTTGAAATTGTAAATATTCCTCTATGGGTGAAAAATAAAAATCATGAAGCATATATATACCATCAATATCTTGAAGGAATATTTCCCAGCAATAAATACTGTCCTCCTCTTCTGCTCTCCTGTTACTGCCAATGACACTCCATTTAATGTCATACAAACTTTGAAACATTCTTTTATTCATGTTTTGAGGCATAGCAGAAAACATTCCTTTCCATGTTTTTGGATTCTGCTTCACGATATCCCAGAATCCAAAAACATCATTTAATCCACTGCAAAACTGTGCAATTTCAGCTGATGTTCTGTAAAACAAAAGTTAATTTTCAATGATATGTACTTATTTCACATATATACATGTAGTAAAAATAATTTCTATATTCAGTTCATTGAAATCAGAAGTTTTTATTGAGAATTTAACGTAGCACATCAGTCAAGGTATTTTTTTTTAATTATACTTTTTTAAATTTGTATCTATCTTAACATTGTGCAAAAAATCCTAAAAACCTAAAAATCAGTTGCCAATATTTTTTTTAAGGATTTGACAGATGCCAAGTGTCAGCTGTGCCAGGTGAGCAAAAAAAAAAGAAAAAAAATACCTGTAAAAAAGAAGTTGTTTCATCAAACTGTTTACAACTTTATCCTTGTCCTCTATTTTCAATCTCCAGGCTCCATTATATCCCTGGTCCAATAGCCATTCTCCATGATCATTGAGAAAGGCATCTCTTTCCCCATTGGTTCTTATTTCTTTTAGCTATAATAAATAAAGGCATGTTATATAAATTTGCTAAAATTCTACTACAATCATGCAATTGTGAATTTCTAGAAAAATATGGAAATAAATGCAGAAGAATGTATTCCATAACCAGAAATATTTATCATACACTGAGTTTACCAGCTCTGAATTACTCTAAATATATGCACATAGGAAATTGATTTAAAAACAAAGGATTATGATAAGATATACTGGATTGGTCCTGGACCCGATTGATTTTAACATAAACAGGAAGTTGTTTAATGATGAATCTGAAAACGCATCACACAGTATAGCTCCCTCATATAAACCTTGATACTAAATTTCAGAAAGCCTTGATGTGTAGTTCCTAAGAAAAATGCGACTAAAATTGCATGGGACGGACTGACGGATGGACTGACGGACAGACAGAGGTAAAACAGTATACCCCCCCTTTTTCAAAGTGGGGGTATAATAAAAATGCAATTACAATTCTGTTGCATTTTCACAATAATAAAGACATCACAATAATTTCTAAATTTACAGTAAGCAAAAGTCAACAAACCATGATGAAGGGTGGTTCCATAGAAATGAGGCTTGCAACTTCTTACCAAATATCTTTGGTCCATCGCTAACTGATCTTATTAAAAACTTTAACATTTAAACTATGTGTTATATTCAGTTTATTGACTGATAAATTGAAAGAGCAAGCCAAATTATCTGCATAGAAATTAGTTTTTAAACTGTGCTCACCTTCTGCAGAACATCTCTTGCTGCAGTATCTGGAATGGTTTCAATTTCAAGATCTCTTAGATCTTTTTGCTCTCCAGTCATGAGCTCATACAACTTCTGATTTAAAAAATACATTCCTGGGCCATCTTGTGTTATACTGAGCGCCACCAATCTCCCCGCTAGCAGATATTCATTTTCTTCAAGCTTTTGGATATTATGGGAAAAAAATTTATATTCTCCCTCTCCTTCAAACAGAGATGATTTTGCCAGTTCTTGTATTGCTAGACTGGAATGAAAATAAAATACATCTTAAATAATCAAAATAATATATCTCTTTCTAAATGCTAATCTCACATCTATGGTTATTAATTGAACAAGAAATAATTGTTACAGGACGCTGTTAAGAAATATCCCAAACAAACCCCTCTGTACCTTTAATCTATTTGGACCCACCTACTTTTCATTCAATTCATCAGACAAGACAGGAATATATATGGTTTAGGATTAGTGATTTAACTAGGCACTTTTGAAAAGAGCAATTTGGTAAAATAAATTTGTTGCTTGAGGAATTGATGATAAATTGTCTCACCCAGTGACCATTTACCTAAATGATATTTGAATGTTTCAAAAATATATAAGAACAAATGTTTGAATGCTATGAATATGAAGTAGATTTTTTTCAGTAGATGCAATTTTAAATGTAATTCTATATAAAATATATTACCGATTTTTTTTTTTGGTGGGAAAATTGAGATGGATCTTTAGCATCTTTATGAGCAATTACCAGTATAAAATTGTAAAAGAAATGTGTTCTAAAATGTCTAAAGAAAATTGATACAAATCCTACCGAAAAAATTCCCTCCTGGGTCCACCATGGTCATCACCCATTTCCCCACTAAACTTTACATACAGTTTACATCTCATGTCAAAGTAGTGACGTTTTAATGCATTGAATGCACTTCTTAGGACATTTCTTCGAGATACAATTATTTCTTGCTTGTCATCCCTATTAACTTTTTGTTGTAGCCCCTTCAGCAATTCTGTTAAACTAGCTGATGAACTGGTCCCATCTAATCTGCAATTAGAAATGGATATTGACAAAAATGTTATTGATATGAGATTTTTTTTAGTTAAATGTATCTAGTTTCTTAACATAATCTTTATAACATACAAAAAACAAAATCTGAATTAAAAGTTCTACAGAAAGTAATAACAATATATGGGTTTATTATGTTTCAACATTTTGCTCAATCATTCCATAAGAAATTCAGACTACATACTGGTTATTGTTGATTCCTTCCATACTTTCTTCTAGAGCTTTTTGAAGTTCCTCATCCTCACTATCAATAACTTCATAAATACATGTAGCTTCATTGGTGTTATCTCTACAAATTTATCAAATAGTAATAAATAGCAATTTTTTTATTTATTTATTTCGCCATGTTGTTACATAATTCATGAATGATAATGATTTGAAGCATTGCATTGTTCGGTAAAACTGCAGTGAATGAAGTTGTCAATGATTAAAAATAAGTGTGTAACAAAACAATGACATGAAGCTTTTGTATATATATATAGTAATATTATTAATTCGTATATTTTAACTAATTTGATTCGTTCAGGGATAGTCACATGTTAAACTATATTTTCTTAGGTAGACTTAAAACGGCGGATTGAAAAGTGATATTGCACGTTATTTTTAGAATATCTAAAAACCGATATACTTTTTGACGTCAACTTATGAATTTCATGATTTTGTGTATATAAATGATCGATTAACTTTAACAAAAACTTCAAAATATCTAAAATTAAAATGTAAGTACTAAAAAATAACAATCAGAAATCAGAATAAATATGATGAAATTGTCTAAGAGACAATATGTCAGTCAGGGGTACTACTTGTACAAGTGTATGTTATCTGTTAAATAGATAAATAAAAAAATCGAAAATGGGAATATAATGCACTGATGATTTTGATACAAATATGGTCGGTAATTAATAATATAACAATTATAGCCTTTGTATTCGGTCAATACAGGATATATGGAACTCGGACTTCGTCCTCAGTCAATATACTTCTTTCAGGTCAATATATCCTTGTATTGTCCTCATACAAAGGCTATAATTGTATAATAGTATAATGTTATTCTAATGGGGTAATAATGATCATTTTATAATTATCATTTCCATTCCATTTAGGCAATCCATTTGCAGTTGGGTCTTTAAAGGATGTACTTAGAGTGAGGTTTTTTGAATTTTTGTCAGATGTTTTGATTTCCCCCCCCTAAGGTACAAATAGCTGATAAAAGGTCATTAACAAAATTTAAGCAGATTATAAATTTCTTTTCTTACGAAGACTTTTCCTGTTATTTTTTAAAAATCAAATATCTGGAAAAGAAGTTCCATAGCCCATCAATATCTAATTAGCTTATTTTGTTCCACGACTAATGCTATTTTGATTTATAGTATCAATTCTAATTTCTAAAGTTTCACCTTAGTACATCCTTACAGAATTTTTAAATGGAATTTAAAGCTACAAACAAACAGTTAAAAAAAATCCTAAACTAATTGTTTTAATTACGTGCAACACTGACTTAAGAATTGATATCAGAAAAAGGTTAATGATAAAGGTTGTAAGCATTATTACAAGAAGTGTTAAAATAATAACCATCAATTCAACAGTTCATAAATAACATTGTAAGACAAAATAGTAGCTCAATATATATATCTATGAAAATGCAAGCTTTCCTTAATCCACGAAAATTACTGAATATACATTTAATATTTTTTTTTTGTAAAATATATATAATATGTCCACATAAAAGAAATAAAATTTGTTAGAACTTATAACATATAAAACATTTAACAAATAATTAAACCAATTAACAAGAAGTAATAATTGTAACTGGATGTAGTTATAAAGTCTTCCACATGGTCATCCAAATGCTCTTTCAACTAAATTTATTAACCAATCAATCAAATTTTCAAAATTGTCATTATCTTGTCTTGGCAGAGTACCTGTTTCAAATAGATCAGTTTAAAACACGACATCTTTTGTGAACTGCCATATTGAAAATAGCAGTAAAAACTTATCATAGGTACCAGGCTTATAATTTTGAAAAAAATGTTCCAGCGATTTCTTTTGTCATGTCTACTTGCCCATACTTTAATAGTAATTTTGTTAATCAAAATTATCTCACATCCCCATTTCTTTTTTTTTTTTATAGATTTTTCAGCCATTTTTAAAATGTTTGGCTACTTTATATATCCTTAGTAAAAAAAATAGAGCAAAAATAAAAAAAAATTGCCTTTTGACCCCCCCCCCCCTTTCCCTATATTTATTTCTGGAATAGCTCTATGCCTTAATTTTTCAAATTTCTAAATTATTTCAGCATACAAGGTGCACTTGAACAAATAAAACATATCATACTGTTATGATCAAATTAACAAGGCAATGGAATCATGCATTTCTCTTTCACAATACCTTAATGCTACCTCTTGGTTTATAGTAACATTGTCACTTGTTGATTCCAATATATTTGTCTAAAACGAAGCAAACATGTTGAAACAACACTTGAATCAATATTAAGTTAAAAATTTAAATAGTTGTACATGAGCTCCAAATGATAATTCATGGGGGCTTCAATTTATACTGATTTTCCCACCCTTTACCAAAGGTTGGCCTTTAATGCTAAATATTTTACCACAAGCTATTCTAATAGGATACTGCAATTCTTTTGGATAGAAGCTCTCTAAGTTAAGACAAATGTTTGCTGTTCCCGTAATGAAACACCATTAATATTGACATAAAAGATGAAGAAAACTTTACTAGTGACTTCTTTTAACTATTGGACAATTTTGGACAAAGTTAAATGATTATCTAACTTTTATCTGGGTCAATATCCTTAATTGGCCTGGAGATGAGGAATTGAGATGACGTAATTAAAAAACGATATTAGTCCGCCATACAAATGTGGATGCTGTGATTTTAAAAATGGACATAATTGAACAATAAGAACTGTTTTATAGAGCTGATGTGTTGAGAAAAGAAATATGTAGATTTGACAATGATTAAATTATTAGAAAGGACAAAATTTTAATTGAATTTTATGATCAGAATTTTGGGACTATTTCATGAGGATATTTACATTTTTCAACATCTTTCAGGGTCCCGCAATTTGTGAAAAAAGTAATCTCACTTGCCACCCCGAAAATTTAACCAGACATGTATTAATGTCTCAGCTTCGAAATCAGCCGTCTGTCATATTCAAGTAAACGATATGGACTGAGCTACAGAGGAAAACGTTACCATTACCGCCTATGGAAAATCAATTAAGGATCTTGACCCATTTATAAACATTGGCATTCACCTATTGTTGATCATCTTTTGTTGATGTTTTTGTGTTTTGATGACATTCAGTTTAACATTTGTGAGTATTCCTGCAGAATGCTTAAATTTATACGTCATCATTCTATGAGGTCCTGAATTAGCACAATGGGAACAGCCCAAAGGAATCATGACATTGCTGATTAGCTGGCATGCAATATATTCATATTTTACCACAGATGTGTACTCAAAACATTTGAGGGACATCATATTAGAATGATTTATTTAGAAAAATTATCTTCATGAAACCTTCAATGACTCTTAACTGAGATGAGTTATGCATGAGCTAAGCAAGTTTAGATATCATAAAAAAGAAAATGTTAACAAAAAATTCGTAAGGGTTCCACGGAACCCAATGTCTCGCCTACTTTTGCTGTTAATTGCAGACTCAACAAAAATGAGGAAAAACATCAATAAAAATTTCCTTCTCGATACTGTCGTTTGATTGAAAGAAGCTTCCAAGTTTGGTAAAAAATCCAGGATAGTTTATGAATCTAATAAATGTTTTATAAACTTTAACTGCAGACTGTATGCAATGTTAACTGGAAGAAAAACTAAGTCCATTTATAAGTAAAATACGGAAAAAGTGAATTTTTTTTTCACAAAATTTACTTCTGAATAATATCTTATGATCAGAAACAAGCTTATGTCTAAGTTTGGTAGAAATCCAGGATAGTTTAAGAACATTATAAAAATTTTAAAAACTTAAACCACAGAGTGAATGTTTTGTTTCTGGCCAAAAAAATAAGTCCATTTATAAGTAAAATACGGAAAAGTGGAAATTTATTTTTACAAAATTTTCTTCTTGATACTATCTTATGATCATAAACAAGCTTCTGTCCAAGTTTGGTACAAATCAAGGATAGTTTATGAAAGTTATTAAAATTTTTAAAACTTTAACCACAGAGTGAATGTAATGTTTCCTCACAGAAAAACTAAGTCCATTTATAAGTAAAATACGGAAAAAATGGAATTTTATTTTTACAAAATTTACTTCTGGATACTTTCTTATGATCATAAACAAGCTTCTGTCCAAGTTTGGTAGAAATTCAGTATAGTTTAAGAAAGTTATTAAAATTTCAAAAACTTTAACCACAGAGTGAATATTTGTGGACGCCGCCGCCGACGACGACGGAATGTAGGATCGCTTAGTCTCGCTTTTTCGACTAAAGTCGAAGGCTCGACAAAAAGCTAAACAAGGCAGACACAGGGAAAAATTCTTTTGTTTATTGAATTTGGTAATAAAAAGCATTCAATGCTGGTAAAGCAATGATTTACTAGGTATTTTAACAAAATTACAACTCTAAAGAAGACTACCGTACCATTGGCAAAGGCAAATTACTTCTAGCAGCATTTCCATCTCCTGCAGGCAATCTCTGAAAAAAATATTAAAAAAAATACATTTCTTCCATCTGGACTTTTTGGTCATAAAACTTTTGAAATAGTGTAGACTCATTTGCTCCTTGCAAATTGCATTGGAGGATTTTTTTGACACAGACTTATAGTTCACTAAATCAAGCTAATAGACCATGAAATAAAGTTATTGCAAAACTGAATTTTCCCTCTCACAAGACTAATGTGTGGACCATAGATGATATAAACTATGATTCACTGGACATAATATAATACTTAACATAAGTAAAGATCACCAACATTTTAATCTGAACAAACCATTATTACTTTCATTACTTTTAATAAACTATTCTCAATTTTTAGGTCCACCTATGATAGAAGGCATTATGTTTTCTGGTCTGTGTGTTTGCCCAAAATCTTCTTCACTTTGTTTATAGTAAAACCATAAGAGATATAGACCATTCAAAGTAAAAATTTACACAAGCAATACAAGAACAACAAATATCTCTTTGAAATACATTCCAGTCAGACAACTGGAAAATATGCAAATTTTCCTATAGAAACAAGTGTGCAAAGTTTTTTAACAGACAAACGAATGGTCAATATGAAAATTATATGTTCATAAAATATAACATTACATGATAAGTTGCTGCATAGTTGGAAATATTTGTCCGACATCTGGCAGCAGCCCTTCTTGTTGTTCTCCCTAAACAGCCTGTCCTTCTAGATGCAGGTCGCCTCTGTGATGCTAGTGAAGGTAGTGGATTATCCTAAAATGTAAATGTACTGACAATTACAATTCTTACCATACATGTATTAATAAAAGGAACAAAGTTTCAATGTCCCCCATATTGCAAATCTGTCAAAGATAGGAGTCACAGGCCATATAAGTAACTCTTTTAAAATGAGCCAATCAGCATTGATTTTCGCATTTGTCTAAGACATTGGCACTTAGGACAGATGCCTGTTACTTCTATGTTCTCCTCAAAGACTGGGGCTGGGAACAATAAATACTTTAAAATAATTGATCAATCACTAAAAGGTTATCACAAGACTGTAGTGTTTCCATAAAATGAAGAAGAGACTGCTTATAAAAATATTGATGCAAGAAAACCACCTCCAATCATTACAAACCACAAGTTAAATTTTGTACAGCAACTTCAGTTTATGGCCATAAACTTCAATATTATCCAGTGTTTAAGTTAGTTCAACATTTTAAATGAACTCTTGAGATGCATATTCGTTCATGTTTGTACTTTTATATTCTTCATACAATTGTAAATTCATAGACCACTGATTAAACATTATATGTGCCTCAGGAGTAGTTTATCAGCAATATGTAATGTACACAATTTAAACATAGATGTATGAAAATTTAAATAAATACTATACCTCATTTACAGGTGCTTCTGACATAGTTTCTGTGGTTGCTGACCTTGAAGGCTCCATCTAAACATGAAATGAATAGATTCTTATTTTTTCATGTTTGATTTTTTTTTCCATTTTTGCTTTTATAAATTTTGATTGACAACAGTATTTTAGCTTTATTAGAATGAGTTGTTTTGAAATTCATAGATATAAATAAGCCTGCATTATACATTGTAAGAACACACAACAATTTAGCACAAAAGTGACAAAACTATGCTACATATATAAACTACATGAGCAAAAATGCAAAATTTATTTTGAGTTAACTCTTTGTTATCCTTTTTTAAAACATATATAAGTAGAGGAATATTAAAATGTGTTTATTCTAACCTAGGCATCACGATAAATATGAACTAGTTCCATCATAAGGTAACAGACTAATTGCCTGATGGGACTAGATAGATTAAAAAAGAATTTAAAGAGTGCATGAAGTGAGGTATAATATTGATTTAAGATTTAAAATAAACAGTTCAAAACATACCAAGACATTTGTGCTCTGCCTACTAGTCAAAGACGTTGACGGCTCATTATCATCAGAGTTCTGAAAAAGAAACATTGGTTTTACCTTTATAGCAGTAATTTCACACAAATTTTAACCACTCACCAACAATCAGAATAAGTATGATCTGATTTAGTCAAAAGTATGGTTTAAAGCTATCTAAATATGATAAATCCCTATTGACCCAAACATATTTAAAAAAAAAATGGTACTGTACCTATAATCTTTTGACATTAATGCAAAAGATAATCATTTAAGGATTTTGATGAAAAACACCAGCAGTCTTTAAAACATAAGGAAACAGGAACTCCTTTTTGTCATATTCAAATGGAATAAAAGTAAATAATTTAAAAAAAAAAAAGATCTTGCCAGCAAAAATGACTGCTTTAAAAAACTTTAAACATACCATTATTTCTGTATCATATTGGTTCATAGATATTGTCTCATCCCTGTTAATATTACTTGCTGGTGAGTTCTGAAAAGTATGACATTTTAATTATTCAAGATTTTTTTCTAAAAATTTCTTACACATTAAAACTGAACATGATTAAGCTCTGGACCAATTATAGGAGGGAATTACTGACAGAGTCAAGCAATTACTTGACCTGCTTTCACCTTTGGTTTGTAGTTAATAAGATATCTAATATATAAATTAAAATATCTTATTTACTAATAATTCTTATATGATTTGCATATCTATAAATACTTGAATTGGATTGGTCAATTAGAATTTTTCTCTAAGTTTACACTTCGATAAACCATGTTTCCGAAACTACTTTTGTAATCTATTCATGCGCGATACACAAGCTTGCAGTGATCCCGGAATTTTCAGCAAATTGAGATTAAAAAACAATTGCATAACAGTTGTGACTATTCTAGTGCATATATAACCCAAAAAAAAAGAAATAAATTTATTGCACTAAAGCTTCAAAAATGTACAAAAAATAAATTTAATAAAACTCCGCGAAATTTCATGAAGGATTTGGCGAATTACGTCATGGCAAAACACGACGTCATACGAATGGAAATTTTCAAGGGAAAGATTATTTTGTTATGTGTACGCTTCAAATTCGGATAACATTTGATTAAAATGAAGTTTTTTAGGTAGGTGCTATTTCATTAAAGATTCCGTTGTATTTATCGGACATTTATGGTTTTTAGAAAGTCAAGATGGCGGCGTACTCCTTAGTTACGACTTGCCATTGTGCTTTAAGATATCTTATATATTAATAGAGATATCTTATTTATAAATAGAGATATCTTATATATTAATAGAGATATCTTATATATTAATAGAGATATCTTATTTATAAATAGAGATATTTTATATATTAATAGAGATATCTTATATACAAATAAAGATATCTTATATACAAATAGAGATATCTTATATATATTAATAGAGATATCTTAATTGATTAAAAGAGATATCTTAATAACTTAATAAGATATCTTAATTATTAATAGAGATATCTTATAAACTAATAGAGATATCTTATATATTAATAGAGATATCTTATATACAAATAGAGATATCTTATTTATAAATAGAGATATCTTATATATAAATAGAGATATCTTATATATTAATAGAGATATCTTATATATTAATAGAGATATCTTATATACAAATAGAGATATCTTATATATTAATAGAGATATCTTATATATTAATAGAGATATCTTATATACAAATAGAGATATCTTATTTATAAATAGAGATATCTTATATGTTAATAGAGATATCTTTATTGATTAATAGAGATATCTTATAAACTAAATATTATATAAAGCCACACCAAATTAATTAGTTGTTCTTTGAACTCTTTCCTTCATTTGTTTTGATTTTTAATTTTGATTTTTCGAAGGCAATAGAAATTTTTACAAGTGAGTGATACTATTTTTGAAAAAGAAATCTATAAAAATAAAAATTATGCTAGTAATGAGAAATGTCATAGATTTTGGTGATTGATGTTTATTTATGTTTCCTATCATAGTTTGTATAAGACCCTTCTTTGCTTATTTATGTGTTCTCCAAAACACTGTTTAATCTTTTCACAATGTTTCCAATACAAAAACAGGAACAAATATGAAATTGTTAAACATGTTGCAAAACACACAACAATGAGTAGTTTGATGAAATAAATATGATCCTGCTGAACATGATAAGTGTAACTGCTTTAAACAGGCAGACATCCATAGTTGAAGTAAATTATAATTGATAAAATTGAGAATGGAAATGGGGAATGTGCCAAAGAGACAACAACCCGACCATAGAAAAAAACAACAACAGAAGGTCACCAACAGGTCTTCAATGTAGAGAGAAATTCCCGGACCCGGAGGCGTCCTTCAGCTGGCCCCTAAACAAATATATACTAGTTCAGTGATAATGAATGCCATACTAATTTCCAAATTGTACACAAGAAACAAAAATTAAAATAAAACAAGACTAACAAAGGCCAGAGGCTCCTGACTTGGGACAGTGACACAGTCCATTGTATATGCTGTTTTGTATTAACATTTGGGAAGTTAAGTATATATTTATGTATAAAAGATTTTTATGTACAAACTTTAAATTGATAAATAAATGAATGTTCTCCAAGAACCATAATTTAAAATTTATAATATTTAAATTCTTTGCCATATGCTTTAAATTGACTTAACAAAATTGACCTAAAAATACTATAAATGTTTAAAACTAAGAACTCACAAGTGGTAAGATTATTTCCCTTTTGGGAATCACCCAAAGCTTTCCTTTCTTCAAAATGTCCTTCAAGTTAGTTAATGATGCTGGCTTGATCTCCTCCAGTCGTTTCCCTTCATTAACTCTTCCCAACAGAAAACCAATCTGCCCCAAGGGAACTCCTAAAAAAAATGGAAGAATGTGTCCATGCAACAGAGATGTCCCCACTTGTAAATAATGTTATAATAAAGGGCATAACTCATGAAAGGTAAGAATGATGCTGCCCAATTTCTATAATGACCTGTTCTTTTGGATAATAAGCATTTTGTATGGAGAGTTGTCTCATTGGCACTCACACCACATCTTCCTATATCTATTGTGTAAAAGTTTCATAATATTTATAAAACAAATGTTTAACTAATATTGCAAGCAAATCTCTGAAACACATGTCATTGAGGTACAGTATGAAACCCTTCCCATCAGCAGAATCTTGTTATATTTCACAAGAGTGGGCACACTGAAATGTCTTGACTGTTCTAGAGAGCATAATTGAATTCATGTTGAAATTAAAAGAAAAATTATTACACCACAAGCATTAAATTAAATGCACACTTTATAATGATCAATGCACATGAGGTCAAAATGATGAACATATAGGCTGTACAAGAAATACATAAACCTATTGCTAAAAGTATCTCAGAAACAAACATCATCATAAAAAGATGCCTTTCTGACCTACTTACTCTGGTAACACGAAATGATGAGGTCCTCTAAATCTGTAATTGTTTTGGACAAGTCAATACTGGTCTTTTTTGTTACAGTTTCCAATAACCCTGGAAGTTCATGCTTTGGAGAACCTGAAAAAAAATATATTACAGTTATGGTGTGCTTGTTCATGTGAGAATTTCTCATATTTAAATATAAAACTGTCAAAATTTCATGTTTGGCTATTTGAAACTTTCTTATTAATTAATTTCTTCAAATAATTGATCTAGTCATCTGTGTGGTATTTTGCCATTATTTCACACTATTTCAAACTTCTAAGTTTTCTTACATATATTTCAATCTGCCTGTTGCTGACTAAAGATTGTTGTATAAAAATGTTATGATGAACCTTAACATGATTATGTACATATAATAAGACCAATTTTCATTTGATTTTTGATTTTTTCATGTTTCTTTGGTTATAGGTGGCAAACCAATAATCACCCCCCCCCCCCCCCCCACCCCACCCCCCCCCCCCCCCCCCCACCCCTTTTGCTCTCTATGTTAAATTAGTCAACTTTAGGACTTTGTGGCTCTTTCATCTTAAGTTCAAAGCAATATCTGTTTGTGACTGGTGCTAAAACAAGAGTGGACACAGATGACTGTGGATAGTATTAGGCATTATGATAGTATTGCATAAAACTGTGAGTCAACTCACTAAGGATACCCCCATTATGGAATATTTGCTACCATACATTCAAGCTTGATACAGCTCTGAATTTGGATTGTGATTAAATATTTAACACAGAATAGGTTTCTGACACAGCATGAATGTGTAACTACAAAATGTACTACTACTAATGACTTTTAATAAAAAGAATACACATACATTTACATATTGTTATATTAAACTTAGAGAACAGTTAAAATGAATAAAGATTAGAGTTCAGTTATCTCCCTTTGCATATTTTAAGTAAGTGTGTGTGGAAAAAAAAAAGTAACTTCATCTATATAAAGTAAGTTAATTATCTCCCTTTAAATATTTCTGATAAAGAATATCTTCCTTTAGGCACATTCTCTGGTCATGTACTGGAATTCTGTAAAGTTTCATTATTATTGCTACAGTCATTTAGGAGGAGTTGTGCTTACAAGACCTAATGCTACATATTGTGGTATTTAAACTAAGTAATTTCAATTATTTTCTTTGAAAAAATCTGACCAGAAATATCCTCCTTCATGCACATCTACAGGTTGTGTACAACAACTGTGTAAAGTTTCATCAATATTAATTAATCTGTTTAGGAGTAGTTGGGCTTACAAGACTTGTAGCCATTTATTGCTATATTTAACTAAGTCAATTCAATTATCTCCTTTGAAATAATTCTGACCAGAAATATTTTCCTTCATGCACATCCTCAGGTTGTGTACTACAACTGTGAAAAGTTTCATCAATATTGGTCCATCCATTAGGGAGGAGTAGCGCTTACGAAACATAAGATGGACAGACAGACGGACGGACTGACAGGGTGATTCCTATATACCCCCCAAAACTTTGTTTTTTGGGGTATAAAAGTTTACCTTTAATGACATATATATAAGAGCGTACTGGTTCCCTGAACAATGGACGTACTGAAACAGGTTATGCAGATCTGAGAAAAGGGCAAAATGACCCCTCCATGTATATGTATAACCAAATTTAAATAAAGGAAAAAATAAACATGATGATAAGAGTTTTCATAATCCAATTGCACAGAAGTATAGACCCTAATGTTGTTGTCCACCACTCTGTATTGCTGTGTGGGATAATGAATATATGCAATCTAAGATGAAAATATGGATAAGAGACTGAAAGATCATACACACCCAGTCCATTTCTTGTTAGCCTGTCTAACTCTGTTGTTGGCGGCAGAAATTCTGAGCTTTTAGCAAGTAAAAAGAGGTGAAAGGTTAGTCCTTTTGGAATTTTCCCCCTCTTTTTCCTCTGTGAAGGACCTGTAAATTAAATAAAACAACTGTTACAAGATGTATCTCATTTAAGAAGTCATTCATTCAACATTTTGTTCTTTGAAGCAGCAAGAGGCAACAACAAATATGATACATTGTAGCAAGGCTTGAATGCGAGTCTTTGCAGGTTAAAATCTCTGAGAGTGGGAGATTCGGAAAGAGTTTCATATGGCACACCCACCTAAAAATGTATAATTCTGGATTAGAAAACTTTCTAAAATGTTTTTTTTAAGGAGCTGTATAAAAATATGGGGGCATGTCTTCTTTTTTTTTTGGGGGGGGGGGGGGGGGGATAAACAAATTTTAAAACTGTCTTGCTTTTCATACACTCCATTTCCATCTGCCACCCCCATGAAGGTGTCAAACAGATTTAACATTCTATTCTAATTATTACATACATCAACTATATCTATCAGATTATTACACAATTATATATAAACCATACTGTGGGATTCAATCCTACAATCTTTGGATCTTTAGAACATATTAACAACTTCTCAACCAATCAAATTGCTGAAATTTACCTTCTTCATAGTACATGTACATAGTTTCTCTGTGCAATAACTAACTATGAATGGATGACTTCATTGTATTATAATCAATGTTATATTTGTTGAACAGTTAATTCCGCAGGGCTCTCAGTAATAGAATTTGAATCCTTTATGATTAATTTTTGTTTTTAACTTGAGTTGCTTTCATTAAGATACACAAACAAAAATGTACTGAAATTTTACTTTTTACAATTTCATGAATTTTGTAGCATACAAATTTTATAAAAGAATTTCCTTGTTTTATTAAAATCTTACAAAAAATCTATTCTTATTTAAGAGTTAAAAAATGGTTGGATAAAAATGTATTAGCTACATTTGTATTTAACTGAAAATAGTACTCACTATTTATTTCATTTCCTTAGTTTATTTTTACCGAAACAAATTATTTTTGAATGGATATTGAGTTATCATGGGGGATTCTTCACCTACTAGTGGTGCATGTAATAACTTGATTAACAGTAATAGAAAGACAACTTCCAACTACACATACTCGATGGAAAACTTTTAATAAACATTAAATGTCATACACATGTGTAGAACTTTATTATCCGATAAAAACATACCTTTTTGACTGTTTCGTTAAAAAATGGAAAGAACTATCCACTTTCTTTATAAAAAATTACCTCAAAATAAAAATGAAATCGTGGTAAATCTCAAGTTTATTTTACTTTACTTTCCTTTACAGTTATTACTGTTGTACATCAAATTACATAACGTTGTGGTACCCAAATCGCCCAGTTTGGAGGGTGGTTTTGGACGATTGCAAAGAAACTGTTGCAACATCATGGTTAATTTTTATTTTTGAACAAGTAGACTACACAAGTGTTTTTCACATATACATTTGGTGTGCATACATTTATTGATTTTTTGCCAACAATGGCTCAAAGATGGCGTGAATCCATGATTTTGATGGGGAACCCAAATCGCCCAGGTAGTGAATAGACTAAATGAGACTTCAGTGCACAAAATTCTTTCCTGCCTTTTAAAGCCACATAACTTTTCACTAATCTGCACAAGAAAATTTCCAATCAGCATTTACATTGACAAAATAAAAGGGGGTGGGTGATTTGGGTACCCTGACGTTATAAATAAATAATGTTTTTACATAATTATAAGACATCCCCATTCCACTCTGTATTGCTGTGTGATGGAAATAGTCTTTTTGTCAAAATTAGGTTATGAATGTAGTCCAAATAATTATGACGTCTGGCAAGGCTATTTTATTTTTTTTCTGGGACGCCTTAGGGAAGGCGTCCCACTTGCCAGACGGCGTCCTAGAAAAAAAATAAAATAGCCTTGCCAGACGGCGTCCCAGAAAAAAAATAAAATAGCCTTGCCAGACGTCATAATTATTTGGACTAGTTATGAATGATGCTCTTTAGTCATGCACATTTTGTCGGAATGGGCATATCCAACAAGTTAAATGAAGCACTTGTTTCTATCCATGCCCATGGCAAGGTCGACTATCCCAAGGACTTATATATACGTCCCTGGACTATCCATATATAAATAGTTCTATTTATATGGATAGTCGATCTTCCCATGGATAAAAACAAGTGCCTGTGAAATGAAGACTGGAAAATGAGGACTACTTTATTCGATCAGTACCAGGTGCCGAACGGTGACGTGAAAACGCCCTTAGTGTTCTGTTATACACCGACTCCTCCATTATAGCCCCTGGCCTACTCTCTGTTGAGACAGTGTTGTCAATGGCATTTAGCCCGATGGCCACAACTTCAGAAAGTCTGTCAGTTTCTCTTTGGTCTGCCATGTTTTGATTTGCGCCAACTTTTAGACTGTTCCTTTTAATACATAAACTGCAAGGGTAACCAGATTATTTGCAACATCGAACTGAATTGCTATTGATTATATGATTGGTGGATTTTTTTCTACCATAAGGGATACTTTATTTCAACTTAAATAAGAAAAGAGAGATATCTTATTAAATTTATAAGATATCTCTATTATTTTTTAAGATATCTTATTAAGTAAATAAGATATCTCTATTATTAACTATATAAAAGATATCTTATATAGTTATTAAGATATCTTATAAATTAATAGAGATATCTTATATTTTAAATAAGATATCTTATATATTTAATAAGATATCTTTATAAACATTTTAATAAGATATCTTATTTAATATATAAGATATCTTATTTAATAAATCAGATATCTCAATTAATATATAAGATATCTCATTTTGTTATTAAGATATCTCAATTAGTTTATAAGATATCTTATTTAACTAAATAAGATATCTCGAAATTGAATAAATATAATAACGGCGTGCCATAAATTTGGAGTTGTAGTTTTTATTTCAATATTAAATGGTTATCATTATTTTGAAAATTAAGGTAACAGCTGTTGTGCCGGCCAGAAATTGGTTCCTTATTATGTCATTTTTATGATCCATAAATATAAAGTTAAAATGGTCTCAAATGTTATATTGTTATTATTTATTTTTGTTAAGATATTTCGTTATTCACACCCCTGTTAAATTCCATCTGGTTCCACTGAAGTTATCCGTTTGTTTACATATGGTGTGAAATTGATTGTTTACATGTCGTTTATGCATGTTGAAGGGACTCCAAAATTAGTAGTTTACGCTCGTTATGTAATAATTATGACTTAATTGTAGAAATCATAGAATTGTGTACTTCTTTATTGTTTAAATACTTATTTATATATGTATTAGCTCTCATACTGTAGTTTTAGTCTACTTTCACTTTTAACTTGCAGTTCAGAATGTCCATTTTTGTCGGAACACGAACCACTTCCATTGGGAATTTCACTTACATTATATTATGTCACGACTTTTATCCTGCATTACTAACTTTGTAATACATTTATTTATCCATCTAGTTAGGTGTGGATCCTTTGTGAAGTCTGAATTATTTGTAATATTGTGCATAAGTGCCCGTTTGCCCGGAGATCGCAAACCGAATTATTTGATTGGTTAATATTATTCTATATATAAAGCGACGTCAGCGTACTCGTGACGTCATTCTTCTCAGTTCACTTTCTTGAGACACGTTAATTTTAGTCGCATAAAGTTTAACTTGTTTATTTCTTTAATATGTCGCAGCAGAATATTTCTTTAGATGTAGCGATGGTACGTTTGCGTGGATAGTTTAATAAAAAAATTATGCCTTTTTAGGTATCTTTATTTGAGTGTTCTATTAAAAGAAACCATTCTTTTACTTTGTTGGCACCGGGAGTCAAACTGTAAATTGCACCGGGTGCATTAGTATTTATTTAATAGTTCCGTGAATTATTGATCCGTTAGAGAAAAGTTATGAATATAAATTACATTTTATATTTAGATGATTTTACCAGAGACATATAAGCGGTATTCAAATTTAGCGGTGCTTCCAAGTTTGGATTTGGCGCACCACATCTATTTTCGGTGTCTCTGCACCGTATAAGGCAAAATGTATATACATTGCTGAGGCAATGAATGCACCTTGATAAGAGATGACCATTTATTACTAAATTGTAAACCTTGGTGCAACAGCACCTCGTTTTTATACTGTCACTTGAACCTCGGGTGCACAGGAACTTTGTAACTGAACCTTGGTGCACTCGCACCTCATTTATATACCTTAATTGAACCTTGGTGCAACCGCACCTCCTTTATATACCGTAACCTAAACCTTAGGTGCAATTGAACCTCAGCTGTTTATGCACCTCATCGGAAATATAGCAAGTAACCTATGAGATTGATAAATCTCATACCTTTATAAGTTTTATGTATCCTCTTGGGACTTCTTCTGTTTATATAATGCCATACAAGTTTATGGTGTAATTATTTACTATTGTCAAACTTCATAAATTCATGTTATGCCTTACTACTGAAATAAACAGGGTGTGAACTTTTATCAGTTTTATGTCTCTGTGAAGCCTAAACAGTTAGAGTTATAGCAACAGATTGAACCCCTTTTAGAAGTATGTATTCAATATATATACACTCGTTGATATGTCATCGTCCCATAAGTGGTCAATGCGCTGGCTGGAGATACACGCCTGTGGTGGCGACGCAACACAGCCAAAGTTACAATAAGCCAAAATGTGTGATGTAAATTTATGTAACAATAATGAATCAATAATTACTTAGGCTACGGTTACATTACGTTATTGTTACATGAAAAACAGCAATGTACGCTAGATTGATTAAACTTAAATCTTCTATAGTTGTATTGCTTCATTCTTTCATATGTACTAAACAATACTTGTAATTTAATACTGATAAATAATAAAATATTATAATTCAACAAATGGTGTACAACTTGAATAGTTTTACTACGTATTAATGGTTTTGATGTTCTTAAAGATACTACTCAAGATTAGGAGTGTGACTGTCAAAGGCGAAAACTATAGTTCAATGGTTTCACTTTTTTAAAGTATTTAACTGCACACCTACTCTTATTACTGTCATTATACCTTGGACCAATTTTGTTTATGGTGAAAAAAATATAACTTGGGATGCGTTTTAAACGAAACTGAAACAATATCAAGACATACATTTCATACAGCTTGGAAGGTATAGTATCTGTGAACCCGCAACACAGATGGCGACTTAACTTCCCATACATGTAATCAAGTATCCAATGCTATTACTGATATGTTATGTTTATAAAATAATTACTGAAATACCTACCACAATAATTAAAATAAAAACATTGCATCCAAGTTTCCTGTGGTAAGAAGTGAATTTTTTTTTTTTATTAGTGTACAAATGTACTCAGTAGTCCAGTTTTAGTTGTATTGGATACCTAATTAACTACATAAGTGTCCTTACAAACAACGGTATATTGCTGGGTCTTCCAAGTGCTCCACGAAACCTCTTCCTAAATTTTTAACATCTATTTTATCAGCAATCAAAGACGGGCTTCAAAGTTATTGTGAAACTGCCTATTCTAGAGGTGGCGTGAATCAGATGTGGATACTTAAAAATTCCAAAAATCTTTTAGAGTACATACAATCTAGCTCTCTTTTATCTTGTAACAGTATTAAAACATTTGACTTTTCGACTCTTTATACAAGTATTCCACATTCCAAACAAAAAGACAAATTGAAAGAGTTGGTATTACTTTGCTTCATAAAAAAGAATGGCCAACATAGATACAAGTATCTTGTCTTAGGGAGGGATAAATCATACTTTGTAAAGAATCACTCTAATTCAAACAAAAAATTCTCTGCAACCGATATTATCAAGATGCGTGATTTCTTGATTAACAACATATTTGTAACGTTCGGAGGACGTGTTTTTCAACAGACTGTCGGCATCCCAATGGGAACAAACTGTGCCCCTCTACTTGCCGACTTGTTTCTTTATTATTATGAGGCTGACTTCATGCAGGAACTTCTTAGGAAGAAAGATAAGAAGTTAGCAATATCCTTTAACTCTACTTTCCGCTATATAGATGACGTTCTTTCACTAAACAATTCAAAATTTGGCGAATATGTGGAACGCATCTATCCCATCGAATTGGAGATAAAGGATACTACAGATACAGTTAAGTCGGCTTCATATCTTGACTTTCATCTAGAAATTGACAATGAGGGTCGGTTGAAAACAAAACTTTACGACAAAAGAGATGATTTCAGCTTTCCAATTGTGAACTTTCCATTTCTAAGTAGCAACATTCCAGCAGCACCTGCATACGGGGTATATATCTCCCAATTGATACGATATTCCCGTGCTTGCATTTCCTATCATGATTTTCTTGATAGAGGGTTACTGCTCACAAGGAAGCTATTAAACCAAGAGTTCCAAATGGTGAAGTTGAAATCATCCCTTCGTAAATTTTACGGACGCCATCACGAGTTGGTTGACCGTTATTGAATAACCGTTTCACAAATGATATCGGATATGTTCCTTACGTCGTAACTACAATCCCCTTCCCTTTCATGAATGTGACCTACCGAATTAGACTACTTACCGGATTTGTAATCACATAAGCAACACGACGGGTGCCACATGTGGAGCAGGATCTGCTTACCCTTCCGGAGCACCTGAGATCACCCCTAGTTTTTGGTGGGGTTTGTGTTGTTTATTCTTTAGTTTTCTATGTTGTGTCATGTGTACTATTTTTTTTCTGTTTGTCTTTTTCATTTTTAGCCATGGCGTTGTCAGTTTGTTTTGGATTTATGAGTTTGACTGTCCCTTTGGTATCTTTCGTCCCTCTTTTAGTTGGTTTCCTTGAAGGTTTTCAAAAGGATCCAAGAATATGTCACTGTTTGGGTAAATACAATGCGACAGTAACTCAACAATAGAGTAAAACCAAAAGAAAGCTATGAAAATGTCAAAGTACAGTCTTTCCCAATAAACGATTATGGTATCTAATGCAATATGGTTCTTCTTTTTGCCTTACAAGTCTTTGCATGAAAAATGACACATTTATGTCATACAAATGCTGGTCAGATTACCTCCACATAGCTTTGAAATAACTATCAAATGTTGATTATTGTCTAATGATAATGTACCTTCATTTTAAAGGTATAATGTGCACAAAACATAACAGGTCACGATATTCTTGATCCGAGGTTACACAAGAGTCAAGATGACAGACAGTGTTATTACTATGTACTAGTAGTACAAATTAGTAGGTACTTATTTCATGATGAAGGTGTTGAAAGGTCACTGTAAGCTAGTTCCACTTTGCTTTGTTTCAAACACTGACAGGAGTACCGAGGCTGTTTTTGAAAAGTTTAAAAGAGGCTTGGATGTAAAATGATGTATGCCAATGTAGAATGTCTTAGTGACCCATTTTGTATTTTGCTTGTAATTGGTATAATAAAGCATATATGCTTACATACTTGATTTGACTGTTGGAAATTAACCATGAAATGTAAGATACATACACCCTACACACTATTACTGCCTTCTAAGACTGATAAAAACCACATATGATTAGAATGAACTACAAACTTAACAGCAAATATACAGAAGAAACATTAGACCAAGAAATTTATAAAAGACTGGAAAGCAAATTTTCTCAGAATGAAAGAAACATTAATCAGGTGTTAAGTGTGTTGATCACTGCATCTATAACTGTAAGATAATGCTGCTAAAATTGATGAAAAGCTGCAACCCTATCTAATCACTGGGAAGTGCTACACTGTTAATTTATAAGCAGCACATAATCAGTAACAAGAAAGGCTGTTAACTTGTTAATTTTTGACAGCAGTACTTTAAGAAGTTAAAATGTTTACTCCAGATTTTTTAAGAAAATAAGAACTACACAAGAGAAAAAAGAAAACTGCACTTCCATTAGACCAGTACATCAAGCCCTTATAACGAAATTAACATTCTGTCCCCAACTACTTTACATACAACTCTCAATATTACCCTCATCTACTCAATTTTCCTTTTTCTCCCTATAGTATAGAACATATATCCATGCATACTAACTCTCATTATTTACCCTCACCCTTCCTCCATTTCTCTCATATCCATACCAACCTTAACCACCTATGTTAGCCTACTCTGTGTGTTAAAATTCCCCATGAAAATGTGTTAGTTGATGAAAAGATTTTAATCATGAAGTTCCAGGCATGGAAGAATGAAAAAATCAATACTGAAAAGAAGATCTAAACTTTTCAACATATACATTATTTTTTTTTAATATTGAGCCAATTTGGAGTTGTAGTTTTTATTTCAATATTAAATGGTTATCATTATTTTGAAAATTAAGGTAACAGCCAAAGTTACAATAAGCCAAAATGTGTGATGTAAATTTTAATTAAAGAAATTATCCTTGGATAACCATTTTGAAGCCAAAATATATCTATTTAATCAAAAGGTGTAAAAAATATTTTAAAATAAATGAAAGAAAATAGTCTAAATTAAAAATTGCCAAAAGTTTAAAAAATGCCAAATGGCACAAAAGTACCTGTCTGCTAATGTACTAGCCAGCTGGCCTGAGGGTTATCTGGACTTTAAGGTGCTAGTTCACCGAAACAAATGGCCGCAGTGACCAACAGTCTCTTCCTTTTGGAGTACCAATTTTAGAGTCTCTGATTTGACTAAAGCATGACTTATACAGCCAATATAAAAAAAAACCTGACCCAGTTAACAAATTAAAAAGTCCATCCCCAATTAAAATTTAGATAAAAAGTTAAATACATCCCCAATTATCTTTTAAAAACATCCCCAAAAGATAAACACTTCCGCAATTAAATTTGGATAAAAAGTTAAAAACATCCCCAATTAAAATATGGATAAAAATTTAAAACATCCCCGATTAAAATTTGGATAAAAATTAAAAACATCCCCAAAAGATAGAAACTTCCGCAATTAAATTTGGATAAAAGTTAAAATCATCCCCAATTAAAATATGGATAAAAATTAAAAACATTCCCAATTAAAATTTGGATAAAAATTAAAAACATCCCCAATTAAAATATGGATAAAAATTTAAAACATCCCCGATTAAAATTTGGATAAAATTAAAAACATCCCCAATTAAAATATGGATAAAAATTTAAAACATTCCCGATTAAAATTTTGATAGAGTAAAAAACATCCCCAATTAAAATATGGATAAAAATTTAAAACATTCCCGATTAAAATTTGGATAAAAAGTTAAAAACATCCCCAATTAAAATATGGATAAAAATTTAAAACATCCCCGATTAAAATTTGGATAAAAATTAAAAACATCCCCAAGTAAAATCGAACTGAGTGATCGAGCTCACTCAGTTCATGCATGGTACAAAGGAAAGGATTAGACCACGACTCGGTCGCTGTCTGACCCTTGGTCTGACCAAGTCAACAGACTTGGTCATGTTGACTTGGTCACGGTCCAACTGAGTGATCTATCTCACTCAGTTCATATCAGTATTAGCAGATACTTGATATGTATGGTGGGGACGTTACTATACCTAAATGGAAGGTATAGTATCTGTGAACCCGCAACACAGATGGCGACTTAACTTCCCATACATGTAATCAAGTATCCAATGCTATTACTGATATGTTATGTTTATAAAATAACTATTGAAAAACCTACCACAATAATTAAAATAAAAACATTGCATCCAAGTTTCCTGTGGTAAGAAGTGAAATATTTTTTTTTATTAAAGTACAAATGTACTCAGTAGTCCAGTTTTAGTTGGTTTCCTTGAAGGTTTTCAAAAGGATCCAAGAATATGTCACTGTTTGGGTAAATACAATGCGACAGTAACTCAACAATAGAGTAAAACCAAAAGAAAGCTATGAAAATGTCAAAGTACAGTCTTTCCCAATAAACGATTATGGTATCTAATGCAATATGGTTCTTCTTTTTGCCTTGCAAGTCTTTGCATGAAAAATGACACATTTATGTCATACAAATGCTGGTCAGATTACCTCCACATAGCTTTGAAATAACTATCAAATGTTGATTATTGTCTAATGATAATGTACCTTCATTTTAAAGGTATACTGTGCACAAAACATAACAGGTCACGATATTCTTGATCCGAGGTTACACAAGAGTCAAGATGACAGACAGTGTTATTACTATGTACTAGTAGTACAAATTAGTAGGTACTTATTAAATGATGTAGGTGATGAAAGGTCACTGTAAGCTAGTTCCACTTTGCTTTGTTTCAAACACTGACAGGAGTACCGAGGCTGTTTTTGAAAAGTTTAAAAGAGGCTTGGATGTAAAATGATGTATGCCAAGGTAGAATGTCTTAGTGACCCATTTTGTATTTTGCTTGTAATTGGTATAATAAAGCATATATGCTTACAGACTTGATTTGACTGTTGGAAATTAACCATGAAATGTAAGATACACACACCCTACACACTATTACTGCCTTCTAAGACTGATAAAAACCACATATGATGAGAATGAACTACAAGCTTAACAGCAAATATACAGAAGAAACATTAGACCAAGAAATTTATAAAAGACTGGAAAGCAAATTTTCTCAGAATGAAAGAAACATTAATCAGGTGTTAAGTGTGTTGATCACTGCATCTATAACTGTAAGATAATGCTGCTAAAATTGATGAAAAGCTGCAACCCTATCTAGTCACTGAGAAGTGCTACACTGTTAATTTATAAGCAGCACATAATCAGTAACAAGAAAGGCTGTTAACTTGTTAATTTTTGACAGCAGTACTTTAAGAAGTTAAAATGTTTACTCCAGATTTTTTTAAGAAAATAAGAACTACACAAGAGAAAAAAGAAAACTGCACTTCCATTAGACCAGTACATCAAGCCCTTATAAAGAAATTAACATTCTGTCCCCAACTACTTTACATACAACTCTCAATATTACCCTTATCTACTCAATTTTCCTTTTTCTCCCTATAGAACATATATCCATACATACCACTCTCATTATTTACCCTCACCCTTCCTCCATTTCTCTCATATCCATACCAACCTTAACCACCTATGTTAGCCTACTCTGTGTGTTAAATATCCCCATGAAAATGTGTTAGTTGATGAAAAGATTTTAATCATGAAGTACCAGGCATGGAAGAATGAAAAAAATCAATACTGAAAAGAAGATCTAAACTTTTCAACATATACATGATTTTTTTTTAATATTGAGCCAATTTGGAGTTGTAGTTTTTATT
This sequence comes from Mytilus edulis, assembly GCF_963676685.1. Taxonomy (NCBI): domain Eukaryota; kingdom Metazoa; phylum Mollusca; class Bivalvia; order Mytilida; family Mytilidae; genus Mytilus; species Mytilus edulis. The sequence continues at coordinate 16,583,728 of NC_092356.1, read as the reverse complement.
TCAATATTAAATGGTTATCATTATTTTGAAAATTAAGGTAACAGCCAAAGTTACAATAAGCCAAAATGTGTGATGTAAATTTTAATTAAAGATAACCATTTTGAAGCCAAAATATATCTATTTAATCAAAAGGTGTAAAAAATATTTTAAAATAAATGAAAGAAAATAGTCTAAATTAAAAATTGCCAAAAGTTTAAAAAATGCCAAATGGCACAAAAGTACCTGTCTGCTAATGTACTAGCCAGCTGGCCTGAGGGTTATCTGGACTTTAAGGTGCTAGTTCACCGAAACAAATGGCCGCAGTGACCACCAGTCTCTTCCTTTTGGAGTACCAATTTTAGAGTCTCTGATTTGACTAAAGCATGACTTATACAGCCAATATAAAAAAAAACCTGACCCAGTTAACAAATTAAAAAGTCCATCCCCAATTAAAATTTAGATAAAAAGTTAAATACATCCCCAATTATCTTTTAAAAACATCCCCAAAAGATACACTTCCGCAATTAAATTTGGATAAAAAGTTAAAAACATCCCCAATTAAAATATGGATAAAAATTTAAAACATCCCCAATTAAAATTTGGATAAAAATTAAAAACATCTCCAATTAAAATATGTATAAAAATTTAAAACATCCCGGATTAAAATTTGGATAAAAATTAAAAACATCTCCAATTAAAATATGTATAAAAATTTAAAACATCCCGGATTAAAATTTGGATAAAAATTAAAAACATCCCCAATTAAAATATGGATAAAAATTAAAAACATTCCCGATTAAAATATGGATACAAATTTAAAACATCCCCGAATAAAATTTGGATAAAATTAAAAACATCCCCAAGTAAAATATGGATAAAAATTTAAAACATTCCCGATTAAAATTTGGATAAAAAGTTAAAAACATCCCCAATTAAAATATGAATAAAAATTTAAAACATTCCCGATTAAAATTTGGATAAAAATTAAAAACATCCCCAAAAGATAAAAACTTCCGCAATTAAATTTGGATAAAAGTTAAAAACATCCCCAATTAAAATATGTATAAAAATTTAAAACATTCCCAATTAAAATTTGGATAAAAATTAAAAACATCTCCAATTAAAATATGTATAAAAATTAAAAACATCTCCAATTAAAATATGTATAAAAATTAAAAACATCCCCAATTAAAATATGGATAAAAATTTAAAACATTCCCGATTAAAATTTGGATAAAAAGTTAAAATATGGATAAAAATTTAAAACATTCCCGATTAAAATTTGGATAAAAAGTTAAAAACATCCCCAATTAAAATATGGATAAAAATTTAAAACATTCCCAATTAAAATTTGGATAAAAAGTTAAAAACAAAAAATCGAACTGAGTGATCGAGCTCACTCAGTTCATGCATGGTACAAAGGAAAGGATTAGACCACGACTCGGTCGCTGTCTGACCCTTGGTCTGACCAAGTCAACAGACTTGGTCACGGTCCAACTGAGTGATCTATCTCACTCAGTTCATATCAGTATTAGCAGATACTTGATATGTATGGTGGGGACGTTACTATACCTAAATGGAAGGTATAGTATCTGTGAACCCGCAACACAGATGGCGACTTAACTTCCCATACATGTAATCAAGTATCCAATGCTATTACTGATATGTTATGTTTATAAAATAACTATTGAAAAACCTACCACAATAATTAAAATAAAAACATTGCATCCAAGTTTCCTGGGGTAAGAAGTGAAATATTTTTTTTTTTATTAAAGTACAAATGTACTCAGTAGTCCAGTTTAAGTTGGTTTCCTGGGGATCCAAGAATATGTCACCGTTTGGGTTAAAACAATGCGACAGTAACTCAACAATAGAGTAAAACCAAAAGAAAGCTATGAAAATGTCAAAGTACAGTCTTTCCCAATAAACGATTATGGTATCTAATGCAATATGGTTCTTCTTTTTGCCTTGCAAGTCTTTGCATGAAAAATGACACATTTATGTCATACCAATGCTAGTCAGATTACCTCCACATAGCTTTGAAATAACTATCAAATGTTGATAATGTACCTTCATTTTAAAGGTATACTGTGCACAAAACATAACAGGTCACGATATTCTTGATCCGAGGTTACACAAGAGTCAGATGACAGACAGTGTTATTACTATGTACTAGTAGTACAAATTAGAAGGTACTTATTTCATGATGTAGGTGTTAAAAGATCACTGCAAGCAAGTTTTAAAAGGGGCCAATATAACAAAACATGATACAATTTCAAATGCAGAAACCATTATGGCCTGATCTATGTTAAAAAAAAACCCAAGCGAAATGATTACTATTGAATTTAAAGTGAACCTCAAAACCGACAGGAATCACCATACCCATACCCCAAAACATAATTCAGCAGATGGAGAGTTGTCTCATTGACACTCATACCACATCTATACACTAAAATATTATTCTGAAGGAATCAATATACCCAGATATATTATTACAAGCCAACCAGTCTCTTTAGTATGTATTGCTACTAAATGTTGTGTACCAAGCAGATACATTGCAAATACCAGCTTTTAGTCTTGTGTGGTCTGACCCAGCCAGGGATGAAAACTCAAAATAACTGAAACAAGCTTATTTTTAAAAAGCTGTTCTAAATATCATTTTAAAGAAACAAAAAAAAGTTCAAATTAATGTTATTTATTAAAATGAGAAATGATTAATGTAGCAATCACCTTGTATAATACTGTTACCTAAGATATAAGAATATGGTAATATTGAAAAAAACATACACCCTGCTTTAGAAAACCCTCATACATATTGTATGGAAGAATCATAGGTGTTTAATTGTTACAGAAATTTCAACTTTACAATCTATTCCACTTGAAAAAAGTAAAACAAATAATAATATATTACATTTTTTTGTGACTACTAAACATACAAGTAAAACAATATTAGCATTCTATAAAATATACCATTCTTTTAAATGCATTATGAAATACTATTTGACATTTCTTTTAAACTATTGCAAAAGAATTCACTGGCTAAAATCACGAGGAGCAACATTCAATTTCATGGGCAGGGTGTTAGATATTGTTTTAAAGCTGAGAAAAAATTTACAAAGTCACAAGATTTACCATTAAATTCATAAACAAGTTAAAAAAATCTTTTCTACAAATAATAAGAGTTGTCTCCTATTTGAATAAGCCTTATCATGAAATACTGTTACCAAAAGTACCTACAAATATGGGAGATAACTCATTAAACTTAAAAATGAAGTCATGATTGTGAGGAAGGGGCGTTTAATATCAGATAAAATTGAAAATGGAAAACACTTTGGAGATGATGATGACGTAAATATAATTTGAAACCACCATGTCAGACCAAACCACTTACCACGTAATGCATTATCTAGACTTATGTTTACAAGCTGGTTTTATTCACAGAGCTCTAAATAATACTGTCATCTTACTTTATTTACATCTGATATAGCATATCTAACATAAAATATATAACAATTATAAGTAAACCAATACATTCTTATTTATTGCAGGCCTTCCATGCAGTGAACAAACTAGCTCATATGAAGAGATAAGCATTGTAAGCAGTGTATTCCCTCCCCTTAACCCTAAATCTCAGCCTTGTAGTTTCCATTTCTCACAACTTATGCTCAGTTTGTTAAATTCAAAAACAAGTTAAAATCTTTTTATAAAAAAATTAAGAGTTGTCTCCTATTTGCATCAGCCTTATCACGAAATACTGTTACAAAAGTACCTTCAAATATGGGAGATAACTCATTAAACTCTAGGAGTAGTTATCTGGAATTATCTGTAGTGATTTTGACGAAGAGTTGTCTCATTGTCAACATTTCACATCTTCTTATATTTATTTACTCATAATAGGACAGTAGGAAGTTAGAACAGGAGTAAAACAATATCCCCCTCCCCCAACTAAAAGGGCATAAAAATAAATTTTAACCAATGGCAGCTGGTTGTTCTCACAAGTCACATCAAAGTCTTACATTAAACATCTAGTACATGTATTAATTAAGACTATTTAGGGGGAACTGTAGGCCTGTGATATTCGAAAGTAATCAACATATCTGGTTTAAAAGAATAAATTTTTACAACTGGCTCTCCCCTCTTTCTATCTCTCAGAGTAAACATAATTGTATTACTACATATTTTTTTGTCAATAAGTGTTTCCAAGTTCCTCAGATCAACAGAATCCATTCTTCTGCTTCAGTTGATTTTTAAATTAACAAGCATGCTTTGTCTACAAATAGAAAATAAAATTTCATTCAAAACATGTAAACTAAAATTCACAAAAAAATATATATAATGTTGATGTCAGAAGATATTTACATTTTATCCATATATGGAGTAATCAGGAGACAGAGGCTGAAGAAATTCTTCATATAAAGCAGTTCAGAATTGTATCAAATCTTATGGCATCTTAAGTATGAAATGCCACCATTGTACTTACATTTTGCTTCAGATTTGTTTAAAATAAACATGTCAATTTTTTCAGGCACCATGGATTAAAAATTTTCATTCAACCAAAGATTTGATGGATAAGGACAATATGCCTTCAAACTAGTTTAACCCTGCCACACTCTGTATGTAACTGTTATTCAGTGGTTAATGTTTGTTGCTGTGTAACATATTTGTTTTGTTCATTATTTTGGACATGAATTAGGCAGTTTGTTTTCTCGACTGAATATTTTAACAATTTTCATTTTTGGGCAGTTTGTTTTCTCGACTGAATTTTTTTACAATTTTCATTTTTTGGCCAATTTAGAGCTAACGTAACATGTATGTGGTATGGGTTTTACTCATTTTTGAAGGCAGAATTGTGACATAGCTGTTAATCTATATGTCATTTGGTTTTTTGGAGAGTTTTCCAAATTGCAATCATACCACATCTTCATATTTCTATATCTGTAATTAGGTATTGTATTATTATAGAAGCAATAAACTAGAACCGTTCATTATCTTTAATGTTACCTTGAAACAAGGATTTTGTTACCGTCAACATACATACCTTAAAGTTGATATTATTTTACATCCAGGTCCTACTTTCCTTAGATTTTACTTCAATAAATATCCAGGATAACTGAAAAAAAAATGAATCCTTAACTGTGATGGTAGTAAAAACACTTATTGAAGGCCGTATGTTGACCAATAGTTGATAACTTGTATATCTTTTAGTCTCTGGTGGAGTCAGTTGTCTCATTGACAATTAATTACCACATCTTATTTCGATATTTATACATGTATATGAAATTTAGTCAATTTTATCAACATCTAATCATAGCAGTTAATACAGATAAATAAGATATACTATTGCTAAAGTGACATATAGGTCCAATGGGCCAGGTGTAAATATCAAATTGCTATGAATATACATGTAATTGTTTAGATGTATGTGATGATACACAAATATTATTGCAATGTAGAAAGAGAATAGTGTGGTGAGTTTTCAATACATTGAATTTTATTTTAGTATAGTAAATACAGCATTTTCCAATCTAATTAAAAACCGATCTCTCATCGCTCCTGTTTCTGATATGTCGCGTGGGAGATCTAACGAAACCGGCTTTGAGGTCACATGTGAGTGACCTCGTAGGTGTGTCTTTTTCAACCAATGAAATTGAGTCTTCCACGATCTTGGAAGTTTAACATAAGGCAAAGGGATGTAACTCATTTTATTTACGACGAAATCGTCAGTCAAAATAATTCATAAACTTTTTTGATTGGCTTATTAATAGGTCGTCAACTCATTTGCATATCTTTATAAATTCATAACTTTTAGTTCACTCACATGTGACCTCAAAGCCGGTTTCGTTAGATCTCCCACGCGACATATCAGAAACAGGAGCGATGAGAGATCGGTTTTTAATTAGATTGAGCATTTTCATTTATAACATGTATAATATTAAATGTAAAGTATTTACATAATGCATGTAATACGTATTTTGGTCATAACTGTTAATTGTGACTGTGTGGAACAGGAACTGTACCCTTGCTTTTCTTTCAAGAGCACCAATTTTTTTAAATTCTCTATTCTATTGGGTTAGTTACTCAATCTGGTTTTCTGGTTTAATAGTGTCAGATTTCTCCCTTAGAAATTTATCCCTTTTCTACACTAAAATGCAAACTTGTACATCAAAATCATAGCTGCTTAAATGAAATGACTAGACATCTACTACATGTACCTTATGCATATTTACCTTGTTTTTCGAATGTTAAAGCTTCATGCAGACCCAGTTGTGATGTTCCTCATCTGGGAGATTAATCAGTATATAATCATTCTTCCTTTTTACAAGGATAGGTTGTTGACATATCTCTCAATCCCAAACCTGAAGAACCAGAGAATGTTTACTCAAGCTTTATTTCATTTAGATCAACTGAAGAGTCAAATCTACCAAAAATTTCATATCAGAGTTTTCTTCTTCTAGACATCCTTTCAAGGCTGATGACCATCATCCAGCGGGCTATTTAACCCATAACTGGGGCAAGGTTGATGAGTGTAGGGATATCCGCATGTCAATCAGCCTACACTTTATCTCTAGGGACCTTGCTACTCCGAGATCCTCTACAGTAAAGCCTAGGACACTAGATCCTAGTTACCATGTGCTGTCACGGGGAGGCACTGTAGAAGTCTTGTTAGTGTAGAGGCTATGTACTGGAAGGAAAGACTTACGCACTCAGCTTTCTTTTCACCTATGAATATAAGCTATCCAGCGGCAGTGTAAGAGTCTATGACTCCCAACCACACTAGACGCATACACAAACCTGTGGTAACACCACCAGCACACAAAAAAAAGGGTCATTATTTCAAATTTAGAAAAAAGGTTTATTTATTTAAATTAAGAAAAAGAAATTGTTATTTATTCAAATTTAAAAAAAGAAATTGTTATTTATTCAAATTTAAAAAAAGAAATGGTTATTTATTCAAATCTAATAAAAAGTAAGGTTTATTTATTTATATATTTTAAAAAAGGAAGGATTATTTATTTAAATTTTTAAAAAGGAAGGTTTATTTATTTAAATTTAGAAAAAGGAATGGTTATTTATCTAAAAACTAGAAAAGGAATTGTTATTTATTTAAAATCCAGAAAAGAAAGTGTTATTTATTTTTATTCAGAAAAGAAAGTGTTATTTCTTTAAAATCTAGAAAAGAAAGTGTTATATATTTAAATTCAAAAACGAAAGTGTTCATTATTAAAGTACAGGGTTATTTGTACTTTACAAACTTTAAAGCAACTAAACAGTATAAGAACAGTGTGAAATTACAACACATTACTTACTTCCCCTCCTTACCCAGCAACTCTCTATTACACTAGGCCATGGGGTAACCCTCCCCAACCCAAAGCCCTTAAAAACAAGTCCCTGGAATTCCATGGGGTAACCCTCCCTGACCAAAAAACCCTTAAAATAAGTCCCTGGATTCCCATGGGGTAACACTCCCAGACCCCCAATCCCTTAAAAACAAGTCCCTGGACTTCCATGGGGTAACCCTTCCCAACCCCCATCCCTTAAAAACAAGTCCCTGCATGGACTCCCATGAGGTAACCCTCCCTGACCCCCGATCCCTTAAAAACAAGTCCTTGGACTCCCATGGGTTAACCCTCCCCAATCCCAATCCCTTAAAAACAAGATCCTGGACTCCCATGGGGTAATCCTCCCCGACCCCTAATCCCATAAAAACAAGTGCCTGGACTCCCATGTGGTAACCCTCCCTGACCCCCAAGCCCTTAAAAACAAGTCCCTGGACTCCCATGGGATAACCCTCCCTGACCCCCATGCCCTTAAAAATAAGTCCCTGGACTTGTTTTGGGTTAACTAATCCCTACCCTGTTGCCCTTAAATACAAGTGTCTGGAGTCTCACTCTCCCTTTCATCCGACCCCTAGGCTTCTCCAAGACCTCTGAGCTCTTAAATTCCAGTTCCTGGATGTTGCCTTATTCCACCCAAGCTGCTCCAAAGCTCAGTCTCAGGTCAACTATATATAAAGCTGTTGCTATGTAGGTCGAGGGGATAATTAAAGAAAACAAAAGAAAACATCAGCAAGCCAGTATAACCTTTACCTTTTATTCTATCCATATTGTGATTGGGTATGGTGATTGGGTATAGTGATGGGGTATAGTGATGGAGTATAGTGGTTGGGTTTGGTGATTGGGTATAGTGATGGGGTATAGTGATGGGGTATAGTGATGGGGTATAGTGATGGGGTATAGTGATTGGGTTTGGTGATGGGGTATAGTGATGGGGTATGGTGATGGGGTATAGTGATTGGGTTTCATGTCTAGTTTATAGGTAATGTTCTACTGACTTGCTAGTGTTCAATTTTTAAACAATTTAAAAAAAAAGTAAGTAATGTATTCATGTTGCAATCAGACGCTATAATATTGTTAAATTCAAGTTATTGGAAGTCCAAATCTCAGTGAAACATTAAAATTTTCAAACTAATTTAGTTATTGTGAGCTATAAACTTTGATATTTAAATTTAGGAAATGGAATGGTTATTTATTCAAATTTGGAAAAAATTAACAGTTATTTATTTTAATTCAGAAAAAGATAATTACTTTAAAAAAGCATTTTTACTCAACAATTACATGTATATATTTTAATTTTTTTTTAATAAATTTTAGTGATTTGTTTGAAATTTAATTAAGAAAAAAAAATATTGCTAAATTTTGTTTGAAATCTAAAATCTTTTGTTTTTATCGTTAAAATTAAATAAATTTTGATGTTTTTATTCAAAATATTTAAAAGAAAAATTCCCGTAAAAATAATGTATCGGCCATTACTTCCATCATGACATAATTCAATTCGGCCTTCCCATGAAAAAAATGTATCCATTACTTCCATCACGACATAATTCAATTCCACCTTCCCATGAAAATAATGTATCCATTACTTCCATCACGACATAATTCAATTCCGCCTTCCCATGAAAATAATGTATCCATTACTTCCATCACGACATAATTCAATTCCGCCTTCCCATTAAAATAATGTATCAGCCATTACTTCCATCACGACATAATTCAATTCGACCTTCCCATGAAAAAAATGTATCCATTACTTCCATCACGACATTATTCAATTCCGCCTTCCCATGAAAATAATGTATCCATTACTTCCATCACGACATAATTCAATTCGGCCTTCCCATGAAAATAATGTATCCATTACTTCCATCATGATATAATTCAATTCGTCCTTCCCATGAAAATAATGTATCCATTACTTCCATCACGACATAATTCAATTCTACCTTCCCATGAAAATAATGTATCCATTACTTCCGTCACGACGTAATTCAATTCGGCATTCCAATGAAAATAATGTATCCATTACTTCCATCACGACGTAATTCAATTCGGCCTTCCCATGAAAATAATGTATCCATTACTTCATCACGATTTCATCAAAATCCGGAAGATGTTCTGTGTTTCTCAACCCACTATCCAGTCTATCAGAAACATTCTGAAATTAAACTGAAGAAAGGATTAAAATACCTGAAAAAAAACTATTAATCATTATGCATAGATATTACAGTGTATTCTTTTTTTTTTTTTTTTTTTTTTTATAAAAGTAGAATGTTTGTCACCACTAAATTATCAGAGACCATCTTTCCAACACATTACTTCAAATTAAAATTAAATATATTGCAGGTTACTTTTGATATTAATTATAATAAACACGAAATAATTTTTTTTTATCACAAATCTGCAATGTTTTGTGTTTGAATCAGTCCCAATAAAATATCTCAATGAAATGTTACTTTTAACTTTCAGGGAAATAACTACAGACCAAAATATTAAAAAAGTATAGACTTTTGCATAAAATACCAAGTAATGTGAGGAAACCAATCGTATGCAGGAAAAGCTCAGTTGTAGTGACATTTATTCTCGGTATTACTAGTGACAGATAAGTACTGAAACTTGTACTTACAAGAGATCTAAACACCTCTACAACTATAACCTTCACTGGACAATTGTGAGTTCTAAAATAAAACGAGTATGGATGTCATGCAGTCAGATAAAGCAGAGGTATCTACTGCGCCAACTGTAGGAAATTTTATTTTTTTACCAGTGTATGTCATTTTGTTTTACTATATACTGCAACTCTAAGAACTTTTTTTTGTTTGTGACTGTCTTTGAGTGATTTTTTTTGTGTGTGAATTTTTTACGTGTGAATTTTTTGCGTGTGAATTTTTAGTTGTGTGAATTTTTAGTTGTGTGAATTTTTTTGTATGTGAATTTTTAGTGTGTGAATTTTTAAGTCAGTTGTGTTGTATGTTTACCCAATTTTGGCTCCTCCGTCGTAATTATTGTAATGTTAACCAATTATGTCAATAAAAAGAAACAAGTAAGGCAAATACCACCGGTTTTCAATTTGTTCAGGTTGTCATAATGAAGTGGACCATTTGACTTAACCAGGTTTTATAGATTCCCCCTTTTTTAATTTACCATAAAGTCTATGCAAATAGATATGGCACTATATATATATATGGAATGATTTTTAAGGTCATTATCAAAGAGGAGACCCTCAAGGTTGATCAAGGATGTCAAGGTCAGAGTCATGCCCTTCAGAACGATGTTCATAATACAACATCTATATTAAAATAAAAACCAAAATTTGAATGTTGTAAAATTTTTATAAGCAACTGGTCTGAAGAAAAAAGTTATAAAAATTAAAAAAAAAAAAAAGTTATGAAGGCCAAAAACAAAACAAAAATTGAATAAATTCATTAATATTGACTTTAAAATCTATTGGAACAGTTATACATTTAATCTGACTCTAAATTCAATTGACATTAACCAATTTTTCTTTAAATAGTAAACTTTTCGTAGCTCAGAAATACCAAACTGTTCTGAAAATTACTAGAATTATAAACATCCCTAAATAACGTCCCTCCACAGAACAGTACACAATACCCTTAAGATATCTGTCTCTCTGCTCTCTATTATTATCTCGTTCATTCATTCATTCATTCATTCACATATCTTCCAGACAACCTATTTAGGAAGTATCATGTTAGTTATCCCACCCAGGTTAGTTCTTGATACTTTGTGAATAAAATGGTTTTATATTGATGTACCAGACATGGAGGGATGATTAAACAAGAAGTTTCATTTACCAGGTTTCCAGGAAAGGTATTATTTTATGTTACATTTTACAAAAAAGTTTAGAAAAAATCCAAATAAAACAAGTCATGTTTATCAAAAAGAAAAAGATATTGTAAGATGGCAACCATAAGCATCTGACCTTTCTAAATCTTATATTTCTAAGACCTTGGGAATTTGAAACTTTTCTGATCTCAGTGATTTACTGATTCGTTTCAGTTGTACATTCGTCTCTACATCTTCTACATAGTTGTTTTTTCCCACAAAACAGATCTTGTCTTGCTGATAATTTTTAAATTCTTTTCAAATTTTTCTCTCTCTATAATATAGTTTTTATTCTATCTCTCTATAATATAGTTTTTAAATTTTTCTCTCTCTATAATATAGTTTTTAAATTTTTCTCTCTCTATAATATAGTTTTTAAATTTTTCTCTCTCTATAATCTAGTTTTTCTATCTATTTATAATTCATAGTTTTTTCTATTTATAAATAGTATATGTCCAAAATATGGTAAAAAAAAGGTCATTAAAAGGGAAACAACTCCAAAAAATGTTGACTGACAAGGTTGATGATCGGTACCAAATTTCTTCTGTGTTTTGTTTTCAAAATCTGATCCATATCAAATTTGAAGATGTGTGTTACTGATAAAGTCAGGTGTGTTGAGTTCAATGATGATGTCATGTGATATTTACAAATTTTACCTTGGGTATAGTAAAATCCTGAATTCCCACCAAAATACTGTACAAAATAAATACCCTATTTCTATGATTACTGTACATATGAAGGTCTCTGATATCCTAATGATGATAACATACTACAACAACATTGTACATTTACCTTTGGTAACATACAATGTCTGACTTAAATAAAAATTGTATTAAACAATCATGCTTTTATTTACATATATATATATATATATATATATATACAAAGAAAGTACGGGTAGAGTACTTGGGGTTTGGGATAACACTGAACAGGAAGTGGGAAACTCGGGGAGTAAGACTAAGGGCAGGTTTACTCATATCTTTTTATAGTTTTCATTTTTGCCAGAGAATTCCTAACCTGGTATGACCTATTAAAAGACCAAACTGTCAATGAAGTGTTCAAGATACAATCATCAATAAAACATCAACCAACCAATCAATCAATACCATCAATCATTCATTTATTACTTGTCAGGTAATCTGGGGGCAACTGGCTAAAAACTAACAAAAATACAAATTTAACCTACTCCTCTCAATGACACACAATACTAAGCTGAAACATCCGACACCTCAAACTGTACCCTCTAAAGGTCCTCCAAAAACCATTCAGAAAATGACTCTTCATGAAATGCCTCCTGAACCAAACTCTCCTCATAGCTGCTCTGCCTTCCTCGTCCCAAATCACAACTCTATCATGCTCATCAGTAAAGACCTCGTCATCCTCCAGAGACAGCTCCTCCACATCACTTACACCTTCTTCTAAATCCACAGGACTACAGCAAGGTAAAACCCTGGAGATTACATACTGCATCTGCAGATTTCGACCCTCACTTTCCAAGTTTGCGCCAAACATCTGCAGAGTCTCATCATCACTCTCCAACCTTTGTTTTACCTCACTATAATCCTCGGATAGGGCCTCCACCTCCTTTGATACCTCAACAACCCTCCTTTCCAGATCCTCCCACCACTCATCAGCCTGCTGCTGCTCCTCATCCCAGGTTGAGAAAAGGTCAGCATCATCTGTATCGAAAACCAACTCATGTTCCTCTACCTCCTCAAACACCGCTGTATCATTTTCAACAGTGTCATCCAAAGTAGAAATGACTTCTACCTCAAATGGCATTGCTGAAAACAAGGCAACACGGGGTGCTTCCACCAAACACTGCTCCAGGTCAGCAGCCCTTGGTAGCTCAGGAGACTCTACCACAGGGGAAGGAACATCACGACACAAACCTTGAACCTGGGGTGACCTCTCTGGCTCATCACATGGTCTAACCGGAGGACCATACGGACACAGACCTACAAAGTCTACAAAATCTCTCACTATACATAGTATACCAATCATTTTCTTGCTTTTTTGTCGTTTTGTCTGAAAATACAGAAAAGTAAAAGGATCTTAGTGATGTTTGTTAATTAATAGCTTCGCTGATCATGAGCCTGATACGACTGCAGTTATGAACCATGAACAGTTTGCAAGTTTGGACACAACATTCAAGCTTGATACTGTCTGAATCTAGATTGCGATCAAATTTTTGACATAATATATAGGTTTCTCACCAAAAAAAATGTGGTGAAATATCTTTAAAAAAAAATGAAATGGGTAAAAATATTTGTATTTACTTTCATTTGAAGAATTCTTACTATTGTGCAATACTGTGCAATTGAAGATTGCTTGCTTTGGTGCAATACTAGGAAATTGAAGTTTTCCTGCTATTGCACAATACTTTATATAATAGTTTACACATCTCCTGTCATATCAGTATTCTTTGCTTTAATATACAAACAAGAAATATAAATCAATTTCGGAAACTAGATGTGTCAAAGTGACAAGAATGGCCCCGTCTCAAAAAGTTGAAAGATCTGCAATTTCAATAACACATGTGGACACAAACATGATGGTAATCTCACATATAAACAAGAATGTGTCCTCAGTACACGAATGCCCCACTTGCACATCATTTTCTATGTTCAGTGGACCGTGAAATGAGGGTAAAATCTCTAATTTGGCATTAAAATTAGAAAGATCATATCATAGGGAACATGTGTACCAAGTTTGAAGTCGATTGGACTTCAACTTCATCAAAAACTACCTTGACCAAAAACTTTAACCTGAAGCGGGACAGACGGACGAACGAACGAACAGACGGACGGACGAACGGACGCACAGACCAGAAAACATAATGCCCCTCTACTATCGTAGGTGGGGCATAAAAATTTGTAAGAGTTCCGCAGAACCCAGTGGCTCGCCTACTTTTGCTGTAAATTGCTGTGAGGCTCAACATAAATGAGGAAAAAAATCAATAAAAATATTCTGCTTGATACTATCTTTTGATAGTAGGAAGCTTCTCTCCATGTTTGGTAAAAATCTAGGATAGTTTATGAATCTAATAAAAAAAATTTACAACTTTAACCGCAGACTGGATGTAATGTTAACTGGAAGAAAAACTAAGTCCATTCATAAGTGAAATACAGATACACAGGTACAAAATATTAACAAAATTTCCTTCTAGATACTAGCTTATGATTGTAAACAAGCTTCTGTCCAAGTTTGGTGCAAATTAAAAATAGTATAAGAAAGTTATAAAAAAAAAAAAATTTAACCACAGAGTGAATGTGTTGTTTCCTGGCAGAAAATCTATGCCCATTTTAAGTAAAATACGGAAAAAATGGATTTATTGTTTTACAAAATTTACTTCTGGATACTATCTTATGATCATAAACAAGCTTCTGTCCAAGTCTGGTAGAAATCAAGTATAGTTTAAGAAGGTTATTAAAATTTTAAAAACTTATAACCACAGAGGAAATGTAATGTTTTCCCGCAGAAAAACTATGTCCATATATAAGTAAAATACAGAAAAAATGGAATATCATTTTCACAAAATTTACTTCTGGATACTATCTTATGATCATAAACAAGCTTCTGTCCAAGTTTGGTAGAAATCCAGTATGGTTTAAGAGAGTTATTAAAATTTCAAAAATTTTAACCATGTGCAGAGTGAATATTTGGCAAAATTTAGCAGAGCGGAATGAAACTTTAACTTGATCTGTAACTCATCATGAAAAACTCACATACCAAAAATCAGTCCAATATCTGAAAGCATTTTGAAAAAAAAGTCTGTATAACTTTGATTTTAAACTATTTATCTAAGTCCATAGCCTGTAATTTTGGAAAAAATTAGCAGAGCGGAACAAAACTTAAACTTGATCTGTATTTACTCATCTTGGTTAACTCACATGCCAAAAATCATCACAATATCTGAAAGCATTTAGAAACTAGAGGCTCTAAAGAGCCTGTGTCGCTCACCTTGGTCTATGTGAATATTAAACAAAGGAAGCAGATGGTTTCATGACAAAATTGTGTTTTGGTGATGGTGATGTGTTTGTACATCTTACTTTACTGAACATTCTTGCTGCTTACAATTATCACTATCTATAATGAATTGGCCCAGTAGTTTCTGTGGAAAATATCAGTAAAAATTTACAAATTTTATGAAAATTGTTTAAAATTGACTATAAAGGACAATAACTCCTTAGGGGGTCAATTGAACATTTTGGTCATGTTGACTTATTTGTAAATCTTACTTTGCTGAACATTATTGCTGTTTACAGTTTATCTCTTTCTATAATAATACGATATACTAATAAGATAATAACCAAAAACAGCAAAATTTCCTTAAAATTACCAATTCAGGGGCAGCAACCCAACAACAGGTTCTCTGATTCATCTGAAAATTTCAGGGCAGTTAGATCTTGACCTGACAAACAATTTGAACCTGTAAGATTTGCTCTAAATGCTTTGGTTTTTGAGTTATAAACCAAAAACTGTTTTACCCCCATATGTTCTATTTTTAGCCATGGCGGCCATCTTGGTTGTTTTGGCAGGTCACGCCACACATTTTTTAAACTAGATAGCCCAAAGATGATTGTGGCCAAGTTTGGATTAATTTAGCCCAGCAGTTTCAGAGGAGAAGATTTTTGTAAAAGATCTATAAAATTTACGAAAAATGGTTAAAAATTGACTTTAAAGGGCAATAACTCCTAAAGGGATCAACTGACCATTTTGGTCATGTTGACTTATTTGTAAATCTTACTTTGCTGAACATTAATGCTGTTTACAGTTTATCTCCATCTATAATAATAATCAAGATAATAACCAAAAACAGCAAAATTTCCCTAAAATTACCAATTCAGGGGCAGCAACCCAACAACGGGTTGTTCGATTCATCTGAAAATTTCAGGGCAGATAGATCTTGACCTAATAAACAATTTTACCGCTGTCAGATTTGCTTTATATGCTTTTGTTTTTGAGTTATAAGCCAAAAACTGCATTTAACCCCTATGTTCTATTTTTAGCCATGGCGGCCATCTTGGTAGGTTTGGCGGGTCACGCCACACATTTTTTAAACTAGATACCCCAATGATGATTGTGGCCAAGTTTGGATTAATTTGGCCCAGTAGTTTCAGAGGAGAAGATTTTTGTAAAAGATCTATTAAATTTACGAAAAATGGTGAAAAATTGACTTTAAAGGGCAATAACTCCTAAAGGGGTCAACTGACCATTTTGGTCATGTTGACTTATTTGTAAATCTTACTTTGCTGAACATTATTGCTGTTTACAGTTTATCTCTATCTATAATAATATTCAAGATAATAACCAAAAACAGCAAAATTTCCCTAAAATTACCAATTCAGGGGCAGCAACCCAACAACAGGTTGTCCAATTCATCTGAAAATAACATGGCAGATAGATTTTGACCTGATAAACAATTTTACCCCATGTCAGATTTGCTCTAAATGCTTTGGTTTTTGAGTTATAAGCCAAAAACTGCATTTTACCCCTATGTTCTATTTTTAGCCATGGCGGCCATCTTGGTTGGTTTGGCGGGTCACGCCACACATTTTTTAAACTAGATACCCCAATAATGATTGTGGCCAAGTTTGGTTTAATTTGGCCCAGTAGTTTCAGAGGAGAAGATTTTTGTGAAAGTTAACGACGACGACGACGACGGACGCCGGACGCCGGACGCCAAGTGATGAGAAAAGCTCACTTGGCCCTTCGGGCCAGGTGAGCTAAAAAGGTCTGTATAACTGTAATTTTCATCAATATGTCAAAGTCCAAAGCCCGTAATTTCGGCAAAATTTAGGCGAGCGGAACAAAACTTAAAATTGATCTGTAACTCATCATGATTTAACTCACATACTGAAGGCGTTGAGAAAAAACTTCAGTATAATGGTTTGTTGCGGAATGACGGAATTACAGCCTTTGAACAAGAGTAAAACTATATAGCATTGACAACTTCTTTGCAGGGCCATAAAAATGCATACAACATACCACAAAAAAAAAATTGCGGCCAAAAAAAAATAGCATTCAATGTCATTTGGAATTGTATTTTTTTAAATGGCAAAATAAAACTTTCTAAACTGACTGGTTCTTTTGCATTATCAGTTCAAGGTCACTTTTTTTTCAATTTGATTCATATATCACAGTTAAAGATCTTTATATTGCTTCCTTTCTTCCCAACTTTTTTAGATGACATCCATTTCATGCATTTAACCAAGCACTTCACACTCATAGGCAACTAACTGATCAAAGGTTGCATGTATATTTACCTAAATGAGGTGGAATGTTTGGCTTTCAAGACAATAATATTTTGAGCCAATTTTTTTAAAAATTGAACAACAGTTGTAACTGGTAGCTAAGGCAGCAACCATTTGATTTTCTGGGGGGGGGCTATGGTTATTTTGGAAAAAAAAGTTTGTTTCCATTTTTTGGAGAAAAAAATAATTTGTTTTTGATTCTGAGAAAAAAAAATGTTTGTTTCACCCTCAGCTGCCACTATATGTAATGCTAAAATTGAAAGAAAAAAAAAGTTTTCGACTTGTCGCGAAAAAAATAGATTGTTTTTCGCCTCTGGCGAAAAAAAAAATTTGTCCAGAAAAAAAAACCATAGCCCCCCCCCAGAAAATCCAATGGTTGCTGCATTAAGCAATTGGTTTTTGCTTAAATATTAAGTTATTGATAGATATTATTGGTTACATTTTAATTAGATGGAGTAATCTCCCATTGTATACAATATTTCTGCATTAACACTTTGAACACTGGATAATTGGATTTCATGCAGAGCTTCGGTTTTAGTTATTTCTAACAAACTTGGACAGAAGCTTGTCTATGATCAAAAGCTAGTATTTAGAAGGAAATTTTGTTGCACACCCCCCCCCCCCCCCCTTTTTTTTTGGACGATCAATGCATTTGAATGGGAGCATATAGTTGGAACCCCACTTTACTCTGGGTTGGGAACACACTTTAAGTGCAATATTTGTTCCTTTTGCATTATCAGTTCAAGTTCACCCCTCAGACAAAAGGTTGAATTTTTTGTTTTTCACTCCAATTATTCCTGAATGTATTGAGTTTTTCCCTCATGGTTTTCAAATTGAGACATTTACTCTGTTTGGGTAAAATTGATTCATTGTCATGTGTATGATGTAACAATATTAGAGTTCTGTAAATGTGTTAAAACAATTTAACATCGATTCATGGAAAGTTATTTTAATCACCCAATTTTAGTGACATGAACCAAAATATTGTCCATGTAAACAGCAACTTAAGTCCCTTTAAGGTAGATCATAAGTAAATGTTTTTTGAGACAGAATTTTCTTATAATTTGACAAAATGAAGATTTTCCTATGCTTTTTTCAAAAATATAATAAAAAGTATGGGTCACCATGCTATTTTTCAAGCAAATTGAGTCTTTGAAAACTGCCTAAATTTGGTTAGTTTGTTCATTAAAAAAAACAAATAACAGTGCATAAAAAAAATTCTATGAAATAAAATTTTGAAATAAATTGTGAGAAGATAGGTTTTATAATATGTTTTAAGAAAATAAAAAGAAAATATGGTGTCACCGAACATTAAATGTTTTCTTGCCACAAGTAAAAATAAAAAATTTCCCTATTAGCCCAGTATCAATTTTGTACTAAAAGAGTTATCTCCTCTAAAATGGCTCATTTAAAAAAAAAAAGATTTTAAAAACCAAAAAGGTTGATATTTGTTAAAATATTTTAAATAATACAATACATTAACAAGTTTCTTTATATAAATAAACAGTCTAACCATTAAATTGCAAATCTGTTTTCAAATTTGCTGATTTGGGCAAATAACTAGACCGATTTTGTACTGTGATTGTACAATCCAAGATGGCGGTATACCATAAATCTACCATAAGGAAGCTCGAGGGTACAAAAAAATCAGCAAAAATAAAAACATTTATATTAATACACTATTACAATATTAGTTGTTACTTTATGGTGTGGTACAAAAATCAACCCAAAAAATCAATTCGTTTTGGCCCATGATGACTTTTAACATGTTTAAAATTATCTCTTGGCATAAAAATTGAAATAACTTTTTAAACTCATCAGTGACCTATGTTTTTTATTATTTTTTTCAAATGAACTAAACTATTGCAAAATTTAAGCAATTTCTGTAATTTAGTTCTTTTTTTAATTTCGATTTTACCTTAGACAGAAAAAAGTACCTCAACAAAAATACATGCTTCTTTCAAAGGTGGATTGTGAGCTTAAATAAATGTGACCCCATATTTTTATTCCACTTTTCCATTAAGTAAAGGATAAAGTTTATTTATAGAAAAAAATAGCGAAATGCTATATTTAAAAAAAATGATTTAGACCTGTGAGCCCCCTTAAATATATGATCACGACGACGGGCAGTTATTTAATGATCAGTATCATTGCACACAGAGTTATTTGAGATTGCTTTCTCCACGATTGATTCAATAATATGGGTGACGATTCTCCATTCCTCAGAATAAGTTAACATTTTTTTTAGTAAGGGATAAATAATTTAAAGATTCTTACAAGGACTCAGTTCTGCCATTTGTAAAATCTTGACCCATTGCTTTGGTTACATTAACGTAAATTTATTAGTGACCTAGAATGCCCCAGTAGTTACTATTGCATTTTGATTGAAAGTTTCTTCCTTAAAATTACAAATTGAACCATAAATTAGTAAATTACGCAAAATAAATCATTATTTTCGGTAAATAAAGCACTTGACAGCCGGGCTAATAGGGTTGGTAGGGCATAGTTTTTTAATAAATAATTTGGTTTTCCTTCAAATTGGATTTTGCAAACGCTGAGGAAAATTGAATTGGGTTTTCTATCGTTTTAATTGCGTAATTTATGCAAAAACACAGCTTATCAGAAGCTCTGGATATATTTTTATTTATTATTGGCATTTTCGATCTTCTTTACATTATGATCATTTCAAACTTTCTTTTTCACAAAGGAAACCAATGTGAGGCAGACAGGACTGTCAAAGGTAACATGTAACACACCTTTTGCCTAGTGACAGAGGCATGAATATATATATACCAGAGTTTTAAGAAGAGTTGCAGATAACAGTAACTTAACCCCAAGTTTAATTAATCTGCTAATAAATATAAGCAGTTTTTTTTACCGGCTTGTCATATTTTAAGCAGTTTGATGGCGGTTCTCAGCAGTCCATTTAATAGCAGTTTGATAGACTGCATAGTGTTTCATCACTTCTTATCATTCACCCTTAGGTTTGGCTACCTTGAAATTGCTATCAATTGGAGGGAATATTCACAGGCACTTGTCTCAGAAAAAAAAAATTCCTATATACCTTAATATAACACAAGGTACTTAACTAAATTTTTTGAAAAATGACACCCAGTCCCGAATTCCCGTTATTTTTTTATTTCTCAGTTGTAAAACCTACTTAAACTTAATATGCCGTAAATCTAAATTGATTTATCTACACAATGGTATATGACACGACTATCATTGTTGTCAGGATCATTAGTAGCAGGACTCAGATGTCGGTCAACGGGATGTTTTTTTGCATTCGTCTCAAACTTTGGCAACACCCAGTCCGCATGTAATTCTATACTGGTTTCTCATTGTGTTATATTAAGGTATACATGAATTGTTTTTTTCTGAGACAAGTGCCTGTGGGAATATTCTGTAGTTCACATTCAAAATAGTTACAATGAAAAACAGCTGCAGTAGTAAATTTATGCAAAAAATCTAGTTCCAAGGGACAGAACTCCAACAAAAAGTTGCATGAAATTCTGTTTAATTCTAGTTTCAGAGAAATTGTGATGACAGGAACAGGATTGATTAGTCAAAAACATTATATCCAAAGTAACTTGGTTTTTTGGGGTTGAAATGGACGGCATATAATGGAAATTAAGCAAACTGTACAAATTTAGAAAATATATCAAGTCATGTACTTAAACTTAGCCTATGGATAATAGAATCACAAGACACACTGTCAATATCAAACAATGAAATAAATTAAAACCCTAATGTGACCATATCAGATTTAACTTAACTAAACAAGTGATACAGCTGCCCCTTAATTCAATATTATGTTCTGAATATACACAAAATATTTGCCACTGGACTTCCAAGGGGTTAGACCAAGCAGTGGCTGATCTATGAATTTTCATAAGGGGGTACCACTGACTGCTAAGAGGGGTGCTTCATTTCAACCAAATTTCCCCCACAAACAATGGGCAGGGATGGCCCCCCCCTGGGCTTTACCCTTAATCCACCTCTGCCTATGGGGAATTGACTTGAAATATCTGCTGAAAGTTTTTATTGCATACTAACAGTAAAGAGAAATAATTGTGTGGATTAATAATGAATATTCTTGAAAAATTCTTACATTTGTCAACAGTTCAAAGTAGACGTTTGTCAATTTTTTGGAAATAACACAGGCACTTGTCTCAAAAAAAAATTTCCTATATACCTTAATATAACTGCTTGTGTTATATAAAGGTTTATAGGAAAAACAAATTCTGAGACGAGTGCCTGTGGGAATTAAATATGCCAAATCCATTTTAGTCAAAATTGTTGGGTACCTTGCACAGTCTTAGATTTTTCCCCCTACATACCTTAATATTACATGTTATATTAAGGTATATAGGGGTTTTTTTTCTGAGGCAAGTGCCTGTGGTACCTTGTAAGAAAAAAATAATCAAGCACACCCAATTCATCTTCAAGGTCCAGTTTATTCTATTTGACTGATTTTCTCACACATTGAAATTGGCTGTAAAACGAGGGCTTTATAGCAGTTAAATTCCACCTTTTAAACAGTTCCGTAAACATGCTTAATTCGTATCAACAATCAAATATAAGAGATCTGTAATAGAGTCGGCCATTTTATTTTTTTCTGACATTAGCATGTTTACGTTTATTGGGTAATTTATCACTCATCAAGTATGTATTCCACTGGTGATTTCTTATAACATATTCAGAGATTGACATCGACAGTAATATAAAATCCACAGGGAAAGTTGGAACACATAATTACACTCTTTTTATCAAGGATGTGTACTCTAGATTATGATATTTTTACCCACTCATAATTGTACTAAATTTAAATGATGGGTCTTTTTCATAAACTGTAACTATTTCATCGTCAATTCTATGTCAGTGTTTGCCATAATTTAAATTCTTAATTTTTACTTCAAACTTAAAACACGTCAAACTTACTCAATATTTCTCGAATGAAGGGACAGAGTTAAGTTTGACATGCGTGACAAAATCATTTCATTAACCAATCAAATTAGCGAATCTAAGCAACGTAAATATGCCCCGGGTGCATTTCTTTACGGTTGAGTATACCACAGGGACTCGGTTAGCAGATTAAAATTTTGCAAATCAATGTTTTCAATTAATTTTTTTATTATTTCCTGTCTATTTACATTACTTTATTAACGTATTTAACGCTGCCATCACTATTTCTTTGTTTTCTGACAATGTGCAGTTTACTTTCCATATCCGTATACTGAAAAATCCTATTTCTTTGTTTTCTGGCAATGTGCAGTTTACTATCCATATCCGTATACTGGAAAATCTCCTATTTTCAGATCCTGTGGAGTATACCCGAAACTTAAGGAGTTTTAAAATACAATGAACTAATAGTTGGTATTTTTATAAAATTCAAGATTTTAAAAATGCACAGTGAAAAATTGTCCAATAAATGGTGAGGACAAGTCAACACAGGAAACACGAGAACAAGACTACTGGAAACAAGGAGCGGAAACAAACACGAACTTGACAAAAATAGCGAAAACACCAAAAACAAATTCATTTGTTGTGAAATTGTCCGCAACCGCGATTTTGCTGCTACGTATTCTCTCATACAGTGATTTCCGTAAACGTAATTTCGAATTCTGAAATATTATTATTCTTTATTTGCAAAACAGACAAAAACCAATTTAGGTTATGGCAAATACAAAACAAACATGATTAAACATAATGAAAACTCGACAATATTATAAGAGATATATGATAAAAACAGTTATTGTTCTCCTTTCCTCAGTTCTAATGACTCTTTAATAAAAGAAACAACTGCTTTTACATCATTTGGTGTTGATGGATTTAGTATAATCACGAGTTTATCAGTAAAATTAAGTGTATTAAAATTCACATATTTTTGTATATAATATTTTAGAAAGATTTCTCTTTTATTTTCATTTATTTTACAGTTAAAGAAAAAATGAAATTCATCGTCTAAGATATTACATATTTTACATTTTCTTTCATTTCGTGATATTTTGGTATATCGTCCAGTTTCTATTAAGAGACAATGATCGCTTATTTTAAATTTGGTTAACATTTTTCTTGTTTCTTTACTTGGGTGTGATAGGTAGTATTTCATTTGGTTATTTATATTAGATTTAAGAAATTTATATAGATATATTTTATTATTTTCGTTTAAGTTATTAATTTTATCATCAATAAGAGTTTGATAGTAGTTGATATAACTCTTTTTTAATTGGGGTTTTATTAAATTTATAAATTAGAGTCCTTGAAATTGGCCTTTTCATACCCTTCGATATAACGGAACCGTTACTGTTAGCGACGGCTTGGACGATACATAATGTTATTTAGAATAACGTATTATCAAAATCTGCCATAGATTTGGAGAAAACAAAAACAAAACTGCCATAGATTTATGATTTGTTTGACGTGTTTGATGTTAAATTAACCGTAGATTAGGAATTTGCCATTGATCTGGAACCCAACATAGATTTGAGTCCTATATATATATATAATATATATACAACTCGTCTAAACATCAACCAAACAATGTTAGATCTGTAAATTTGCTTTCGCAAATTTTTGGTTCTTATATATACTCGAAAGGCCGTATTGCAGATTGTGATAAAACTATCATAATATTTCCATATAACTTTTAATAAATGAAACTCTATCGAGAAACTTAATAATATTTTTCAAATAACAAAATTAACTAACCTGTAAATATTGCTTAATCATTTAAGCGTCAGCATTGAAAGGCGGCTATTCAGTTAATGAAATACTAAATCTCTATATATAAAGAAGGCGTACATATATTTTCCCGCGCTCGTGCAATACTATTTTATTCTATTTAAATCGTTTATTCTATTTAAATCGTTCAGGTGTGTAGTGAAGTGTATATGAAATTGTGCAGTGACGTATATTAGAAATGTCGTCAGTCTCAGTCAATCGTCATAATGAGTATGATGAAACAGAAAATGGAATGAATGAATGAATGAATGAAATAAATGAACTGATGAATAACCTATCAACCGTTTAATAATGCACATAAATACGACAGTGACATAAACGTTTACTTTATTTGGCCTTTTTATTTTTATTTGACTTTATTTGCCTTTTTAACTTAATTTGATTCGAGCGTCACTGATGAAGTCTTTTGTAGACGAAACGCGCGTCTGGCGCAAAAACCGACAAAATTTATATCCTGGTATCCATGTATGAGTGAGTTTATGTAGATACCTTGTTACAGTATCTTGGCTCTAATCACTAATATTTGATCTTAGTACTCTTTATTTCAGCGTAAATAAGATATACTAGAACACACCCGTGATATCACGGGTCTGTGACTGAATTAAAGTATATAACTATGCGCAAGCCTTATTTTAGTATTAGTATTGTCATCTGATAAAGTCATGCCGATTATAAGATACACAGTTTGTCTCTGCTTTCAAGTCTTTCTGTTTGAACCCGTCGAACTGGAACTTATAAATTATTGGTAATATTAATTATTTGGAAAACAAAAGATCCTGGAATGGAGTATTTTTTAATCAACAGCATTGTCCTATATAAGTTATAAATAAAGTTGAATTCTTTGCTTCGCTGTTTTACGTCATGCCCACTAACAAATTGAAAACTGTACCTATACGCCTTTTTTTTAGTCCAGATTTAAGTATTCGTATTGTTATCTTAGAAATTCTTACTGATTAAAATACTACAATAGATAACAATTTGACAATTTAGTAGTGTCAACCCTGTGGTTATGACCCGTGTATATAGCATATTAATACTGAATACAACGTTTGATGGTGCGCCTGTCAGATGCGGAACGTACAGATAAGGTAATAGGAAACAGTTGAATATACTATTGGTATCGGTAGCGGACTCGACCCGGAACTTCTTAATTATTGGCAATATTAATTACGGATATTACGTGGAAAACAAAAGGGCCTGGAGTGGTGTAATTTTTAATCTACATCTTTGTACTATATTAGTTATATATAAAGTTGAATTCTATGATTCGTCGTTTTTACGTGATGACGGCTGACAAATTGGACCTCGTAATTTTAGTATTATAGATATATATCAAAAACCTCATATTGTTGACTAGTACAACCTTAATTGGGACAACCTTAATTGGGACACCATGCATTCAGTATTCCTACCGTACCAAAAAAATATTAACTAAAATCATTGATAGAAGGCAATATAATTATGATCGTCCTACAACCGATAAAAATGAAACATAAAACATTGAAAGTTACGACCGAAGCGCTTTTCTGGATCGACCTTCAAAGGGAACGCTCAAAGCTAAATATGTAGGGCCAACAACTTACAAAGAACAGATTTAAACGTTAAAAATTATCGTTCATAAAGTACACGGAATGATATATTATTTAGCCAACATGCTTGCAGAAAGTAAGAAGTCGCAGAGCAGAACAGAAAAATTTGAAATCAAAAGAGATAATACACCGTGTATTGAGCCTTTTTATTGCTTAGAGTTGAGTAGAAAATATATATACATGCCCAACCTAACCATACTATTTGACCTACTGCGAGTTGTTCAGTTTTTACTGTTACTCCTCTTTCTCCTCAAATATGGGTGCTAGAAAAACCAGCAAGTAAAATGGCCAATATCAGAGCCGTACGTCTTGTTTTGAAATGAATTCTCTTCTTTTGAGAAATATTTATTTTATCATCCAATTTTTCACCACTTACAACTGTCTGTCTATGGTTTTATTTTGTACATTAACTATGTTTTCAATTCATATTGTTTCGTTTCGTTCCGCTTTTACTTCGTTTCGCTTTTTACAGGTACCCCTCTTTTTGCCCCTTTTCTATTTTTGATATTTATATCGAAAATTTAAAAAATCAAACTTTCAAAAAGTGAAATTATCAAAATTGCACGTAAGATTTAGTATTTTAAAATTTTGATCAAATTCCTAGACTATATCAAATTTAAAAACGACATTTAGAATTTTAATATTTTGATAATTTGGTCAAAATTTAAAAATTTCAAAACTTTTACACAATTGATATTTTAAAACTTTGATCGAGATTCCAAAAATCCAAAATTTCAAAACTTTTTAAAACTTTGAATTGATAAGTGTTACATGTGTTACACGGACCTATAATAATATGTTTTGCTGTTATATACTGATTATGTCAAACTCATGTGATTCGCTATGGTGGAGTTGAACAGTTCGCCGTAAAAACGTCGCTCAGTCATTTTGAAATTCAAATTACAGTAACACATGGATAGACTGAGGATGACAATCATGACATCTTCAAAGCGAAACAGGATTGAGCAAGAACGTATTGACTTCTATTTCACAATTCCACGAGACAGAAAGTTTTACTCTATTACACTTTCATGATAAAAAGTTCCACAGTAATATTGTTTACCTACGAAAACATGTGTAACCCCAAAAGCCCCAGCCTATTTTAACTAGAAATAACATAGCTGAATGATGATCCCAAGTCAGTATAAGCTCTAGATAGATTTAAAGTGTAAGGAACGAACCATTTGTTTGAGAAGGCAGTGCGAGATATATATTTGAAAGAAAAAATCTGACTATGGTTTTTGCCTTTTAAAAACAAAAAATTTTGCCGTATCTGGATTGAAAACAATAATCTTGTCCACCTTTTTGCTATTAGAAACGAAAATTTCCATCCGAATTATTTAACATTTAAAATGACGAATAAAAAAACGGGCGTATTTTTTTTTTTTTTTGGGGGGGGGGGGGGGGGGGTTGCATTTGTGACTGAAATGTCTGTTTCGCCGAAGTTGCGAACTGTTATATTTAATACTTTTTTCAAAACCAAACTGCAACCGGCTGCATGCTGGGTGTGGCCTTTATGTCTATATTTGTCGACTGTCATTCATAAACTCTTTGTAATTTTAGACTCATTCGTAGCCTTTGGTTAATTTGGAATCCCTCACTTCCCTTAATTTTGTTGGGTGAAACATATCAACCAAACATTTGGATAAAAAGTACTTGTTTGTCTTTCTTAAATCGTGTCGGTCGAATTGTAAATTTCATTAAATAGCCCGGCGTATATCTGGTTTACAAAAAGAAATCTGTGAGGTTATTTTAACTTATATATATATATATATATATATATATATAACTCGTCTAAACATCAACCCAACAATGTTAGATCTGTAAATTTGCTTTCGCAAATTTTTGGTTCTTCCCTCGCCGGGATTCGAACCCATGCTACTGTGATATCGTGACACCAAATCGCCTGCACTGCAGCCGTCCCGCTAGACCACACGACCACCTGGGCTCTCATATATATACGAGAGCCCAGGTGGTCGTGTGGTCTAGCGGGACGGCTGCAGTGCAGGCGATTTGGTGTCACGATATCACAGTAGCATGGGTTCGAATCCCGGCGAGGGAAGAACCAAAAATTTGCGAAAGCAAATTTACAGATCTAACATTGTTGGGTTGATGTTTAGACGAGTTGTATATATATAATATATATATATATATATATATCTTTATTACCAAAGTCTATATAAACTATATGTATACAATTATATCAACATCAATGATACATATAATACATACATAAACACAGACTATGTGACAGAAGAAGGTGTTGTAATGATGAACAAACATTATTTTAACGTTTCGGATCTAAGCTTAAAAGATCTAATATAAATTTACCTAAATTACACAATTCTTTGACATTATTAGTACTCATCAGTTTAATAAATTTGTATATCGACGGTTTTTTCCAATAAAATGGTTTAATATAAATTGTTCTAAAACCTTGAAAACGTGGACATTTGAGGATGAAATGAAACTCATCCTCTATATCCTTTTTACAAAAAGTACATATTCTATTATTTCTTGTTATACCATAAAATCTTCCATTTTCTATAGCTAAGTTGTGGCTACTTAATCTTATTTTTGTTATACATTTTTTGTAAACATTTGGAATTGGTTTGCATAAATAAAATTGCAGACAAAAATTATCTAACATATTATAATTAGAACATTTTGGAGACATATGCAACTGAGCATCAAGTTCTTGTTTTAGACAATCGTACAAACGTTGCTGTATGACAGCAAAATATACATCAGGCAAGTCACAAATAAGGTTTTGACTATACCATACATCACCTAAACCAATAAGAAAAAGTTCGTTCTTTATAAAATACAATCAGTTACACTTATTATTTGGACATCTCTCTAATTCACAATATAAGTAGTTATAACAATTTTTCAATATACAGTTTGAAGTATTTAGCAATTTAAATCAATATTTGAAAATCTTACATTTTCTTGTGAAAATAAGAGGCAATCTAACTAGTTCTTGATATATCATAACATTGTTAGTAGACAACTTAATTAACACCAAGCATATTTTTACAATAGTTCATGTGGACTCCCTCTATTGCAAGGACTTTATGTGCACCCCATATTTCGCTTGCATAACTCAATAAAGAATTTATATAAGTATCAAACAGTGATAACAAGGTGACATAGTATAAACACATACTTTTCACATTTCTTCTTTCACGGTGTATATTCGGAACGCTTGCTTTCAGATTCAATCGCCGGTAACGCTTGCTTTCAGATTCCGGAAACGCGTACTTTCCGATATTCCAAAAGAAAATTCCAAAGACAGTTGAAAGGTAGGTTGCCTCAATCTTAAAATAAACAATACAATACCGTTTTTCATGAATGAAATTGTGGTTGACGGAACAAAACAAATAACCAGGTATCGAAATTCATGAGTTATTATCACATAAACTTGTAGATGCTTCTGTAGATTTTTTAAGCTATCAAGTCCTAGACCTTCAAATATTTTGCTCCCTGTCAACCTAAAACCATTTTTGTTTTCGAACCACAGAGGAGAACGTTGTTTTACAAATCTTAAGTCGTCTCCTAAGCTACCTGTAAGATCTTCTGGTTCTTTTAAAGAAACCCAATTGTCTTGAGAGTACATGTCGGTGTGTGTACCTCTTAAAATAGATTTACTTCTTTGACAAAGTATCGTTATTTCATTAAATATCATGTTGTTAGTCTCCAGCAGTCTCTTAAGAACGGACTTGATCTGAAACATAAGTGCTTGGATGCTGCTAATGCATGGCGTAAACATAACGTGAAGTACGCCAGTCTTCTCCTGCCTCTTTGTAAAACTTTTTCAGGGCGAAATTCTGGTTTTGAAAAAGCTCACGTAAATCTTTGATTCTTAATGAAACAATCCTAACTATTTCAAAAAGTTTATCTTTCCTGTCATTATTGGTCATTGTAATCCATTCATTTATTAAACTTTCCACCTTTTGAATTTCGGTGTCCAGATGCTTCTGTAGTCTCTGTAATGAATTTCTGTCTTCATGGCCAAATAGATCTTGATCGCCATGCTTGCTGTTTAATCCTGGTGCTAATTTTTTCCCATCAACAGATAACACGTAACTTTTCCCACGCGGCAAGAACTTAAATGCTTCAGTAATGATACCAGGGAAGATTTCCTTTGGAATATTTATGTTTACACTTTGAATATAATTTATCGAGTTAATATTTGGGACAGCAAAGTTTATTTTACTTTTCTGTGGATCATACAGTCCTTTTGATGATGACCCATCTATGACTGGACAAATAGATTTTTTACCAGACAAAAATCGAAGAGCCTTTCCATGAAATATCGATAAACAACCTTCCAAAACTTCATCGATTCGGAACTATACTGCATCTGTGTAGTATTATCTAGGGAATACCATTTAGCAATGTCAAGCAGCAATCTAAAGGCAATATTGTGAATCGGAAATTTTCCAGAAGCTATCCCTTTCAATAAAAGACAGAAGTCTTCTTTATATCCACCTTTATTTAAGTTGTTCAGAACTGAAGTGAGGATTAATAGAATATCGCTTGACAGTTTTTCTTCAGGTGAATCCGGGAAAAGTCTTCTTCGATTTTTTCCAACGGACCCATTTTGTGTAGCTTTTTATGAGCTTTGGTGAGATGACACTTATTTGGTGTAGTGAAACTTGTTTTTTTTGCGGGCGTTGTTATGTTTAAAATCTCTTGAGGTAACGGGGAAACCTTTGATCTTTTTGGTGGATGAAGCCATAATCCTTTCTTTTTTCTTTTATTATTTTTTCCTGCAAGCAGAAGTAATTATTATAATTTACTGGTCATTGGTTTTACTTTGAAAGTCTTTTATAATAATATGAAGGTGTTAGCTTAAGTATCACATAAATTAACATATTTAAAGATTCATGCCGGCAATGGAGTCAACGTCAGATGAAACCTGTCAGAGAGACATGTACACTGTACACCTCAAGATAATTCCATGCGCCAATTTTTATAAATGACTCACTGAACCATGAAAACATAACGTTGACCAATGCAATGGACATTATTATCTAGACAGACACTGTTTTGTTTCATATTGTATATCCAAAATATATGATGAATCTTATCTTTTTTATTTTATATACTTTACATGTCTAATAAAAACAGAGACGTAAAACAAGAGATTTTCTATCATGCTTGGTTACACACTCATAAATGGAAGTTTTTAACGAACTTGACTGGCTATACAGCCCTTGCACGGTCGGGTACACACTCCAAATAAACTAAGCTAAAACCTACTATTACTTTTTTTTTTTAAATAAATGCACCAATGCTATTTCTCACTGTTCAGTGGAGTGCAACAAAATATTGATTGATCCAATTGAGATGTTCGAATTGTTTTAATGTAAGAACCTACCGCAATTGACCGTTATTCAATCCCAACTGTTCACGTATTGCTTTTCTTTCTTTTTTTTAAAGAAGGCACGTTTTCGTTTTGACTGTGCTCCGTTGAAATTTTTTTTTTTTTTTTTTTAATGTAAGTTTAATTTTTGTAGCACGATTTGTTGATGAACTAAATTAAAATACATCTGTTAAATGCAAAGTGCTGATTTGTGCAAAATATATATTATATCTCTTTTTCTCTAAAAAACTATGAAACAAAATCAGTCATATAAATTATACCACCAACTCAGTCCCTTATTTACGAATTAACCTATTAATAATTTCTGGCACGGACACATACTTTTTTCCGAAATAACTAGTAAAGATGAGTTTGCTACACTGGATGACAAATGAACATTTCAACTAATTTATTGATTTGACCTTTTGGCCTTATTTTCTTTGTTGAATTGACCTTTTGTCTTGTCTGGAATTTATTGATTAACATAAACGAAAACGTATTTTATCTGCATGGGGTTAAATTATAACTATTCAATCTGAAAGAAGTCGTTTCCTGCATGAAAATCGGAAAGCATTCGTTTCCTAATATCGGAAAGTATTCGTTTCCCCAAACGACGCTGAAACTGAAGTATCTGAAAGACAGCGTTTCCTAAGATTTTTTTAACGGACAATTTGTAGTAAGATAAAATATATTTTTGATATACGGATATGAATAAACTAGTTTATGGTCAATAGACGATTCGATAACTGGCTAAAACTAATATGTTTTAAACAGATTCATGCACATGAAAGGCATTCTTAGTGTTGCGATTGTGGGACCGTTTACGACCTGTTTTAAAACTTTCAAAATGACATGCGTTACATTTCTAACAAGTAAAATAACTCTAATGTTCCGTGAGATACAACAAAAAACACCACATACCCCCAGATTGAAGCATCATCCATATTTAGCACCTGACTTCTGCTTTTCCGTCAACAAACATCTGAAAGCAAACCTTACACGTATCGGAAAGCAAGCGTTACCGTCGATCGAATCTGAAAGCAAGCGTTCCGAATATACACCGTGTCTTTAAGCAAACATTGCCTTTCTACCTTGTTCTGACAATTTCTGTTGTTACATATTATATTTGCCATTAAAATTTAAAAGTACACCAAAGTAAGTAAAATTATCAACAACTTCAATTTCCTTATTATCATAATACCATTTCTCATCAACATGAACTCTTCCACCTTTCCTAAATACAACAATTTTAGTTTTATCAATATTAACACTCAATGACCATTTTGATGTATACTCATTTATTACGTATCAAGCATATTTTGTAACCCCAAAACAGATTCTGAGAAAATAACCATATCATCAGCATACATAAGTAAAAATAAATTCAATTCTTTCATCTCATATGGTATGGTCTATTACTATTAATGAAAGCCATTTCACAATCGTTAACATATAATGAAAAAAGTATGTGAGATAACACCTCTCCCTGCATCAAGCCCAATTCATTGGTAAAGTATTCAGAATTAAAACCATCAACACATACACATGTAGACACATTAGTATACATAGATTTAATTGCAGTTAAAAGTTTACCTTGAATACCAATTTGTGATAATTTATACAATAGCATTAGGCAGCAACCATTTGATTTTCGGGGGGGGGGGGCTATGGTTTTTTTTTTTGGACAAACTTTTTTTTTCGCCTGCGGCGAAAAACAATCTATTTTTTTCACAACAAGTTGAAAACAATTTTTTTCTTTCAATTTTAGCATTACATATAGTGGCAGCTGAGGGTGAAACAAACAATTTTTTTTTCTCAGAATCAAAAACAAATTATTTTTTTCTCCAAAAACTGGAAACAAACTTTTTTTTCCAAAAAAAACCATAGCCCCCCCCCCCCCCCCCCCCCCCAGAAAATCAAATGGTTGCTGCCTTAGCCTTTGAACAGTATCGAAAGCTTTTGTGTAATCAACAAAACAACAATAAAGACGTTTGTTTGCTGATAGGGACTTAAAAATTACAGACATTAGGGCAAAAATTGCATCTACAGTTCCAAAACCTGGGCGAAAGCCGAACTGGGCGTCAGTCAAAAGAATCGGGCCAGTCCATCAAACGTTGATTTAATACGGAAGTAAATAACTTAACATACAACAAACGAGAATTTTCCATGTCTATTTTTAACTGCTAACAAGTCCCACATGTAATATAGCAGTACATAGATTTGGATCCATACTATCATTTTTATGATAGACAATTAATAGGGAGAATACAGCATAAAAAATGTCCAACCCTTACACTTTACAGCAACTATAAAATATATATGCTCAAATTAGGAACCGTTTAACATGTGCATTTTACACATATTTATTGTTTTTTAGCCCCCAAATGGCCCAAAAATTTCTTTAAAAATTTCGCCCCCCTTTCTAAGACCCCCCTGATTATGACTTAATCTTTTAGGTAAAAAGAGTTAACAAAGTTGTCTTGTGGTTGTGTGCTCAAACTGTGAATGAGAAATCCTTGGTTTTCTTACTTGATATTTACTGATAGAGAAGTGTAAGCCAACAAGAGTGCTTCTTTACTAACCATTGATATTCTGTTGATAGTTCTAAGGCAGCAACCATTTGATTTTCTGGGGGGGGCTATGTTTTTTTTTTCTGTGCAAACTTTTTTTTTCGCCTTTGGCGAAGAACAATCTATTTTTTTAGCGACAAACCGAAGACAATTTTTTTCTTTCAATTTTAGCATTACATATAGTGGCAGCTGAGGGTGAAACAAACAATTTTTTTTACTCAGGGTCCAAAACAAATTATTTTTTTCACCAAAACCTGGAAACAAACTTTTTTTTCCAAAAAAAACCCTAGATCAAGAAAATCAAATGGTTGCTGCCTAAATATAAAGCTTTATTACAACTATTCTGTTGATAGTTCTAAATATAAAGCTTTATTACAACTATCACACAAACTTAACATGATCCAAGAAAATGCTACCAAGGTCAGATAAACCTAACAGGAAATACAGGTACATCTTACAATCATTCAATACACTTAATATAGTGACCTATTACTTATAGTTTCTAAGAAAC